>NC_054710.1:49933878-49948879 GCF_016097555.1 Gigantopelta aegis
ATCTCCCATTAAGCCATAACTGCATTATTTCATCAATAACACTAAAATAAATGAGTCAGTGGCTCACATAATACCTATTTATTCCTAATATATACTGTTCAAAATAAATATGGGATCTTTTATTGCATATATGAATAATTATTGAATGGAACACAGTAAAACATTCAAAATAAGTGCACTATGTAAGGTCATCTCCCTACTCACAACAACTAAAAAACGAAGCACTTGTTAAGAACGAGAAGCACGAAACGACCGAGAAGCATGCACACGTGGTGTCCATCACAATAAAACACTTCGATTATGTGTATGTTGCGAGAACACTATCGAAATGAAATAGTAATTCTTTTGACAACATTTAATAAATTTGCACCAATGCGAAGTCTTCAATGCCAGAATGGTCTCAGGTCTGTGGGTATGCTGCAAGTTGGCACCAACCTGTGAAAAGTTCATTTTTTAAGATGATATCGACTAACAGAGACCTTTTAACAATTGTAATGATATATCACGTATATTTTTCTGAATAAAATATTATTGGCTGTATATTAAACGTGTTTTTGATCACTTTTAATATTTATACTAGGCTAAATTTATTTTATTTCCTAAAATATTATTTTTGTCATACGTACGAAATTATATGAAGACAAAATCCAGTTTGTGCTTCTTACAAATGTTAAGACGACCAGACACACATTGAATATACAGACACTGATATTCTAAGCAAGAAAATATATTTAATATGTAAGTTTAATCGAAGAAATATTTTATTAGTCGGAAACATCTTACAATGCAGCGAAATCAGGAATGTCCCTTTAAGTATTGATGTTATTTAATTACAGCAATAATTAACCACGACCACAACCCACATATATGCACACACTGTCACTTATTACTCAGACATACTAATGTTACCTAAGTATATCAATAATTACCCCTCACGCCCCAATTCACATACACGCACATACTGTCACCTAATCAACTACAAAATTTCAGCCAAATATTCCCAGAACTTAATTTACACCACACATAAAACCCTATAAGGGCCCTTTAACAACAGGGCCAGCTGTCGATTGCTGACCTTTGACAAACAGAGCTGACCTGTTGCCAAATGCATCTTGACAAATCGAAAGTAGCAATGCATGCAGAATGCATTGTAGTTAGGCTATTTCATTAACTGTCTTGCCATATTAACAAATAACATTGCACTTGTTTCATATTTTGCACGTTAATAAAGCAGTAAGTGATTAATCCTAGACAATAAATTTTATTTCTGTCACCTTAATAAATTTAAATATAAAAACTGCGGGAATATGTGCAGTTTTCATTTACAAAATCAATCTGAAAAATTTCTAAAATAAAACAATTTAAATCGACAGTTTTTTTACGCTATAAGGAGTAGATTACAACAGTGAAAACAATATTGTCGTAACTTACACTGATTTTGTCTTCGTACAAAACATTTTTATTTTAGGAAATAAAATTAAATTTAACCTAGTACAAATATTTGAACGAACAGAAACACGTTTAATATACAGCCACTAATATTTTATGCAGAAAAATATATTTGATATGTAATTACATCTTTAAAGTTGCAGCAAACTCAAAAATACCCCTTTAAGGCCAATACACAACACCAATACACATATTGTTTTTAATACATCAATCCCCCCCCCCCCCCCCCCCCCCCCCCCCCCCCCCCCCCCAAAGTACGCAACTACCTACCAAATATTAGCTAAATCGGCCCAGTACCATTCTTACAAGATGACACAACAGAGGCGACGAAAAAATAAAAAATCAATAAAAATAAATCTCAGCAAAAACAATAGGTTCCCCAGCCTTGGGTCGGAAACCTAATAATAGTAATAAATACATAAATAGCTTTATAAAGTAAATTATAAAATTAAATAAAATAAATAATTGACTTAATATAAATAAGTCAAGAAATATATTTGTAACATAAATGAATAAACAGATTTATAAAAATTTAGTATGATTTCAATATAGACAGGTACACCGAATCATAGCTACTAACACTTTATGTTCATTATGTTGAGTCAAATGGGTCTAGGTTTTGCATCAACCACCCAAAATCATAGCACATATATTCAAATACAATAAGGTTTAGAACTTATGGGTTGCAGTAGGCCTACAAAACTCGTAATTGACTCAGACTGGTATTGTAAATAATTTTAGTCATAATATCATCTTTGGTATGATTAATAATGAAAAATGTAACTTTCTTAACCGGATAATTATTAACATGAAATATAATGTTGTGGTACAAAGATACAGAAAGTATTTAAACATCACTGGTTTTAACAATGTACAAACATAGATTTATTCTATTTTAAATTTGCAAGTACTAAATATTTAATGAAGGATGGGCTCCATGGGTTAGCTGTTTTAATGACTGGAGTAATAAAAAAAACTATGATGTCTTTTTTGTTATGGCTTGTTTGCAGATAGCAACAAATGAAACAACGAAAAAAAAAAAAAAAATTGAAAAAAAAATTCAACAAACAAAACAAACAAACAAACAAACAAAACAAAACAAAACAGAAAAATACATTTAGCATAAAAATAAATGAATTAAAAAAAATATATATATATAAAAAAATAACTTAACAAAATTTGCTGTAACTGGAAATTATTTTCCTTATGCCAAATGGATCGTCTAATTCAAACCTTTTTGCAATAAATACAGTTTGCTGCCATACACCATTCACATTTCAAATTCGAAAACAAATGAGTCAGTTGCTCACATAATACCATTTCTATTCCTAATATATACTGTTCAAAATAAATACGGAATCTTTTGTTTGTAATTGGAACACAAACCAACAAACCGTATGTCATTCTTTTGACAACATTTAGTAAATTTGCATCAATGCGAAGTCTTCAATGCCAGAATGGTCTCAGGTCTGTGGGTATGCTGCAAGTTGGCACCAGCCAGCGAAATGTATATTTCAAGTCAACTGGAAACCATCTCTGTGTTACTCCTGGAGTAAATCACCGGTTAAACGGTTGCTGCCAGACGTGGATGATGCAGACATCGTAGAATACACACTAGACGTCCATGGTGCACATGGCCGTGTATGGAGATGCGCCAGTGAAGGATATGCTGACGTCAATACTCGTCATTATGACCGATTTGGAGGTGGGTCAGTAATAGTGTGTGGTGGCATCACCATTACAATGTCATTGTACCAATTTTTGCGCTATTCACACATTACGCTGGGATATTTTTTGTGGGTGTTTTTCCTCTGGTGACTGTAGCAAAACATCAAGACACTGCTATGACCAGCTGGGAGCTGAGACCTTTCACTTATTGAATACTATGGGAATATATTGGAAGACCTGTCCAAAACCGTCAACGTCACCCAACCAATTTGGTAGAATTCATACATGTTTGGCGAACAGGGTATCATTAAATAGTGCATTAAATATTTTTTATTACTTTCGCAATAAGGACCCTTCTTACATATCTGGGACAAAACCAGCACTAGTAATTTACATAATTATACATACAGCTGCTATATGTATACCCATTATTTTAATCAACATATGACCATAAAATATAAATACATTGTACCATAACACCTGACCCTTACACATACAAAACAGGACACAGCTATGACTATCCTAGTTCTGCATACAAATGGTTAAATCTAATTTTAGGGGCACTCTGTAAATGTTGCAAGGACAGTATATAGCAATTAACTGGTACACTGGTTCTACACTGGTTCTAGTTAAAAATCTTTTTGACGTTTTGGCTCTTTAAACTTTGACCCTATGAAATGCTATTTCAAATAGTGGTATATGTCCTACACCTACACCTGTGTTTATTAAAATAACTGAAAACAAACATGATTCCATCAGTAATCATCAGTATAAATCAATGTGATAGCAACAGTGATGTGTTTTATACTAGTAGCTGATATATTGACAGCGTGTCCACTAAGTTGTCTGCTATGTTACAACATTTTTCATTAAAGGTAGAGTAAACTCAAACAAGAGATTTATGTGTTGGAAAGATGCATACCCGGACCACCAACACATACTGACACTTTAACAAATGAAAAACGTGTAATTTTAGAGTCAATAAAAAAACATGATTATTCCTGCTAGCTGGGGGCAGCCATTTTGTTTCGTTTTTGTGACGTCCGGTGGTATAGCTTGGGGCGATGTGATGTCAGCTCCGTCCATCTGCTCTATGCACAGTGTAAACAAACGCTCTAATTTACGACAAGGCGCTTCGCTTTCATCAACCTGACTTGTAAAACAACATAAATGACTTGATAGTATAATAAACTATTTAACTAAATATATTTTAATTTGCATCAATAGAATGAAATGGAGTTACAGTATTTTTCTTTTTAAAAAAAATCCAAAGAAAAAAAAAGAAGCATATTATTAGGCCTATTGGTATGCTACATTCGAGCAAAAACAACCACTCACGATACCCAAATGATAATTTTCATTTCTTTGGGACTACGTAATTGGTCAGTTTTGTTATTTTACATGGGAAAGTCTACTTAATCAAGGTTTTTACAGAATTACTTACAGTAATAAAGCAGACGGCTGATCGATTACGATTAGAGGGGTGTCCGTACTACGGTTAACACATAATACCTTGTGATCTTAATAAAAAAGGCACGTCTTTTTAGTGTGTCTAGACACAGTGTCTGGGGACCATCTAAATATACACCTGCCAATCAGGAACCACAGGTACAGGCTACGGAAAGAAAATACCAATTAATTAAGAAAATACTCTGATTATTATTTGAGTACGTGGGTTAATTAATGTACAAACCATAATATAACAAATACAATTATTTCAACACTTTGACAATGGTGGTTTATTTTGTATAAAACATAAATAGATAATTGTTGCTGGCTTACTGGGATGGCTATTATTTCAGAATATTGCGATGCATCCGCAAAAATCCGGTATGTTTTGTTTCTTCAGTTTGAAGACTAATTCCTGATGTGACACGTTAGGTATTACGTAACCACCAGCTCGCCAGAGGGCATATTCACTGGGATGATACAAAATGGCTGCGCCCGTTATATATAATAGCCATCACATTTAACCGTTTTATTAATTAACTATACGATTATACTTGTTGATATTAAGCAATAGTGTGCATTATATATCGTTGAATATGCATACCAGGTCAAATGCCTTGATTGTCCCTTCTTTTAATGCCCATATTCCAGTACTACACTTTACATACATGTATAATATACTATTATTAAGTATGCACATGTAGCAGACATTTTAGCATTAGCCTCATCTAGTGATGACATTTCTACGTATTTGTCTACTAGGCTACCAATACTGGTCTTCTAAGTTACTTTGCTGAAGATATCTTAGCAGAAGATAACATAATAGATATTTTTTTTAATGTCCCATCCTATGACCTTGCTAGTCTGACCTACATGTATTACCGCTCAGACTTTTGTTTTAGCTTTTGGTGTATAAAATCTATTTGTGATAGATGAAACCCATTCAGTATATTAGTGGTTTACGGCATTGGTAATTTTGTAGACATAGAATAAAGGTATGGATGACTTGCGTTTCCAAATTGGAAATAATTTAGAAATATTTTATGTCTGATCAAACACATGCTTCTTAATAGGGCTTACAACACCACCTGGTGAGTATTTAGAAACATTCACTATGTATCTCTCAGTGTCTGTACTGGTGTAAATTAAAATAATAACATAGTGGACATAATAAAAGGGACACAGTTTCAACAACTGCGTAATTTATAAAATTGATTTTAACACTAGTCACCATCTAGAATCAAAGGTTTTGAATGACAAATAATACTACCAGTATATTTGGTTCACATAGCAGATTTTATTTATAAGACTCACTGTTGGTGATAGTAACTAAGTGGACAAATTTGACAATGAAGTTTTTGACTATCAGTTTCCGCGAAATAATTATCATTGAAATCATGAATGTTAATGTCCTCAATATTTATTTTCATATAACAAATAAAAGTGATGTAATTTGCATCTGAATACATATATAGGGACTAAATCATCCATGTTTTTCACCTTTTTGTGGAATGACCCATATATATATATATATATATATATATATATATACACACACATGTATATATATAGGCGTCCTTAAATTAACGCGAGTTACGGGGCAGACTAAAATGTGACATGAAATTAATACTAGTGGCCTCTCAATGAAATATTCTTTTACTAATAATACACGTCTGTGTACTTTTTGGTTAAATCCAAATTACAGGCATCTTCTATGAGATAGCCAGTTTCCATTTCCTAAAAAAAGTGCTTATTTATCGAAGTACAAGCATTTCTTTACGGTTATATCTAATATACCTTTTTAACCTAATTTGGGGGTGCTGAATCCAAACCAATGTGTTAGCCATCTGAGAAATTACGTTTAGGGGGTCAAAATGACAAAAACGAAATGGTAGTATACGAAATTCAGATTGTGTTTAAAATACATTGTATCTAAGTATAATAGAGTGTCACAGATTGTGTTTGTATCTATTTTTGTGCTATAATTTCTTTAGGATTGTATCCAACATACTTTTCTAACCAAATTTAAATATGCTGAATCCAAAAACATGTGTTGGCTATTAGAAAAATAATGCTTATGTAGTCAAAATAACAAAAACAAAAACATGCCTTTATACTTGCATACAACGCATTTTCGACACAATAATAATGTGCAGACGTTCCAATTATGAAACCAATAAATGTATTTTTCAGATGGGCAACATATTTATTTATATTCAGCAAACCTATATTAGAAGAGAAAAACTAAATATCTATGTTTTCAAACAATGAAGATACACATGTGTTTACAGGCATCGAAAGTAAAGGCAACCGTCTAAACGAAATTTAGGTCGAATGATTTTACGATCACAGTGAGGAAATTGTATTTTGTTTTAATGTATTTTAAATAGTTAAAAGGAAAAAATGTATGCCTAAATCTACATGTTAACATTAGTTTTTGGAAGATTTTATGTCTGTACCTGCCATATACAGACGCGGATCTAACATTTTATGGGGATAATATCAATGTATTGGGGATTGATTGGTTAATATCATTTTGGATTTGTAAGTGATATTTTATACCTTTAATTTCATAGGCCTGTAGGGGTCAGAATATGTTACCCCCCCCCCCCCCACACACACCCATCCCTATTGAAAGGAAATCTAAATACAAGAATATAGGCCTAGCTCATTATCCTCCATGTTATTATAAACTATTTGATTATAGACAATCTATATTGTTTTATAACAATTATGTGTACATATTTTGTGTATAATTATGTAACAATTATAGACACAATCGCACATTTAAAAACTGATCCCTAAAGCCCCCCCCCCCCCCCCCCCCTTTACCGGCCTCTCCCGACGCTTATGTTTTGAGAACGCTTATGTTTTGAGAACGTGTTTATATCCAACCTCTTGAATCAGACCTGGCAAAGGCATGACAAAGATTAATCTCCAACATGATTGATATTAAGTTGGTATATTATTAACTAATGTCAGATCTATGCCCACTTTTCAACAGCTATACCTGTAATGGGATGTTCATACATCGTTATGAACTAAAGTTATCTGACATCACAGGAAAGGTTCAGGTATATATGAAATATGGATAGAGACATTCGGCCATGTAGCTGTTGATTGGAATTGGCAGGAAAACAATACACGAGAGAAATGAGAGCTCATCAGCTAGCATCTCAAACACCCCAACGTTTAATCTTTTTACAAGTAATGATTTTCATAGAACAGAAATACAGAAACATTCACAAAAGACTAATTAAAATAAAAATTTATATGACAACGATGTATGTTCTTATTGCTATTTTACAAATGACTTCACAAAATTTAATATTAACCAGAATGCTGATTTAAAATTTTGATTAATGGTTTCAGTGTTTACAAGGGCAGTGCTCCACGACAACTGGGATCAGTATCTGTACTCGCATTGGTACATGTTGCCATGGTTTTATAGATACATTTGTATGATCACGTTAACTACAATCGATGGTGCACTGTCTATCATGCATATGCTCATCGGTTGCTACATGAAATCCTTCATGAATTGTTATGTGGTAATTTTATGGTCAAAAGGCCGAAAGCACAAAACTGCAATATAGTACAATCAGGTACAATCCTTGAGTTGAATAAGATATTGTACACAGACTATTTACAACATACACGTCGGCCTGGAAGTAAATACTTCGTTGATAATAAAGAATGTCTTGCTACCCATACCAATACCCATTGTTGAAACAAACTCAAGATTCAAATGTACCTGAGAAATTACTCGGGAAGTCAGTCTTGATTGTTAACGGACAGGCATTGGTTCAAAGTACAAAACACAAAGGTAACACAATTTTTGAGAAATATGCTGACATGTTATATTTGATCGCTACATGTGTCAGTTGACCAAACTAAATGCAAAATTTGAAATATACAAACCCGTAAGAAGAGTGCCAATGTCCCATGCTGAACAGAAAGCATTTGTAAAAGTTACTAATTTCCTCTTTAAAACTTAAAAAAATCACCTTTGCATTGAAAGCAAAATGGGTGGGTGGTTTCACCGAGGACAATGCAGTGTAACATAGTAGCACTGAGTTGAATGTTGAATAACCAAAGACCAAACACGGGGAATCTGATGCCAGAATAGTAGTTCCTGCAATTCACTGTTCAAGACTATCTGACTAAATATTATTGTACATATTAGTAAGACATTGATATACTGTTGGGTTTTGCTTTTTCACATGTCAAATATCCATGTAACAATTGGACTTTGACTTTAAACTCGTTTTACGCGCTCATATATCATAAAGGTTTCGAGCTTAACCTCTGACAACGCCAGTGAACAAGAGGGTGTGGGATGTGAGGGTGGGGTGGGGTGGTGATGATGGTAAATTTGAGGTTGGCGGAATTTGCAATACAATTTAAAAGTTAGGTCAGAGACCTAAGACCAAAATGACCTGGCCTAGTGCTTATAAAACTCTAGACTCGAGATTCTAATAAAGTCTGAGACCCTAATGTCATGAAAACGCCATACGAATTGTATGCTTGTGACGTCATTACAGATTGAGTCTGGACTCTAAAAGTTTTATAAGCATGTTATGTTATGGTATTTCAAGGGAAATTAAACGATTTTGAAAAAAAGGTGGTTACTGAGAACAAATAGGAATGATTTAGACAATTAATTTGTAAAGTGACAGCGGAGACAAAGTAGACAGTAGACACAAAGTGCAAACTATTCTACATGGAAAACTTGAAAGATCCAAAACGTGGTGTTCGCAAATGAGCCTGCTTGTGTCATGTCATTACCATACAAAGCAAACTTACATGTACCACTCTAGGCCTTCCATCACCTTCAGCAGTGGATGGACTCATATGGATGAATAACCTATGAATGCCATCTGATTTTGCCTCCTGTTTGTGTTAAAGTATTAGAAAGGTTTGCTTCTGTTGTTATTTTCAGAAATGTTTAAAAGACTCTTGCATTTTTTGTGACGTAATAAATACAAAAATACAGTAATGTTAAATAGACCATTTCACTAAATATATCACACATATGTTGAACTCATATGTGTCCGATACGATGAGGAAAGAAGTATCGCTCTGTTTGGAAAAACTCCACAGTTACCAAGCACTATTTCCTCGTAGTGAACCGTTCCAAGGGCTTAAATTTTTATACAAAAGTCCGAATACAGTAATGTATTATTAAATAGACTATGTTTTGGACGAAATATTGCAAATAGTTTAAAACCCTATCGGTGAGCAGTCATTTTGTTCTTTGAATTATATCACACATAGTTGTATGAATGAGCTCATTTTGGCTTTAGGTCTTTGACCTAACTACTAAATTCGTATTCCAAATTCCGCCCACCTTAAACTCACACGCCCCCCCCCCCCCCCCCCCCGCAATCGGACTTTATACTTTTAGACCTCCGTTCAAAATTATATGTCGAATTTCTCTGGAAGCAAATAGTCCGATCCTCTCTTCTTTCTCTTATTTAGCGGACTGTCCATCTAAAATGCTCCAAATTATATAAATATTCGGCCGAGCAGTCAATTCTTTTTATTTTTGGCTTGTAACTTTTTATTTATTTTTATTTTTTTAATTCTATTAACCTTTTTTACTAATAGCTATTTTCAAAATTCTGCCCATTTTCAACTCTATCCTCCCCTCATCCCGAGTCAGGCCACCGATCTTATCAGAGGTCGGACTCTGGATGGGCGTGTTCGAAATCCTAGTGGTATATGGACACGTTAAATTGTTATCATATGTGTTGTATGCTGGAATACATTCTTGAATTTATGGAAGCAAATAAGACTTGGATATCGATTTTATGACAAATGGCCACCATTTTGTTTTCCGCCATCTTGTTATTCACATTTTTGACACAAAACTAAATTTTCAAATTTTCAACGTAGATTTTTATAAATTAAATGTATCCACATATATGTTAATATCAAAACAAATCCTATAAAGATCGTTGGGATACCAGTTACATACTTTTTAATCTGGCTAAACATTAGCATACATGTACCATTACAACTGCATCTTCCTAAGAATGTATAAGTACGTCACTTTCACCATAAAACGGCAAACAGGACTGCCACATCCCACGGATGTCAAAACAAAGAAACGATCCACCTCAGGATTAGCGTGCTAAAACCCATGCACGCGCGATGGATTGTGTCGACCTTGCAATCGTCACACGTGGATGACATCTTGTTGGACTACGATGGATTGAGCTCTAGTTGTTTTATAAATGTATTAGAATTTTAATCTTTATTTGTTTTAAGAGCATCTGACACATCTTGCTTGACTTTTCGACAACTAGTCCATCTAGCCTGCAATGAATTGTTTTTCAGTTGTTTTATAAATATGTTATAATTTTAGTCTTTGTTTTGTTTTAATAACGAAGGACACATAGAAAAAAAACATAGAAATAAATTAATCATATTATTAAAGTGAATAACACAATTTAACTCGCATTTTTCGCATTAATATTATGATCAGATTAATTTCTGGATCGACAATATATATATATTACCAGAGTGTTTTTCGGTATTGCCAATATCATATATTAGGAATACAAATTGTATTATGCTCGCCTCAATACATTATTTTTATTCCTAATATATGATATTGACGATACCGAAATGCACGAGGGTAATAATCTCTTTATCATATAAGCTCAAGCTTAATACAACGTGTTTTTATAAACTGTACACACAACTTTAATTCCAGTCCGCCATTACTAAATATTCAAATGACGTACGAATATGTGGCGCGGTGTATCTTTGAATGGAAATGACGTCAAACTTGAATGACGTCATTTTGGATGTCCTTACATCAAAATAAAGTTATGCCTAACGTTTTTTGTTTTCTGAACGCTGGACAGCTTTCAGTGTCAAGTTGCCATTGAAATGTTTTTATTTGATGACTATGAATGCATACGTCAATCATGGAGTGTCACCCAAGTACGTTTGCTTAAATGTCAATAAACCTCAATCTACCTCGACTAATTTACATCTAATTTGCAAAGTTATCAAATTCTTAAAGCGTGTGATCTGAAAAATATGACATACTTTGATTGCACTGAAAATTTAAGATATATATATATATATATATATATATAATACAGACCTGTATCATTTTCTGTGGGGACTCTCCTTAGAGTTATATCGTCATATCTACAACAAAAAGTATATTGGTTATTTATCATAAAATAATATACCAACACATTAATCAAAATCTGTGGAAATATATATTGGCCGTTCTGTCTATTCTTGGGTATACTGTGAATATTCATCTCTTGCTGAATTATTCTTTATCTGGGTTTCATCTGTTACATGACATTTTTAATGGTAAAGAATTTACCACGCCGGACATGGACATATAGTTTGGGATATCTATGACGTTTATTACCGACCAATCTGACCCTTGAAAGTGGTGAAAATGCCAGAAATGGCACATCCACAGCACATAGTACCAATAAATAAATAAATAAATAAATAAATAAATATCAATACAAAGTTTTATTACAATCACTCTCATGCCGTAAAGAGATATTTTTTGTGTATATTCTGCAATAAATTTTTTAGGTCAAATTACAATGTCTATAAAATGTCGTTTATTAAGTTATCCCTATTATGTTGTCGATTAGGTACATTCATACTAGTATATATTAGTTATTACTTTAGACATTTATAGAAGGAAAAATAATCATTATGTACACGAGTAATAGTATTAAAATGCTAAATTAGTTTGCCTATGCTTGCATAAAGGACGGAATGTCGGAAATGGTGCAACCTTTTTATGGATGTTGGTTACGTTATCAGGTTTTCTCAGAAGCATCCCTCCCTTCAATATATTGTGCCCTATAACCTTGGTGCCCAATATCACCTTACCACGCAAATAAGGAAACGACCACAAAAGCAGAACTATGTGCTGAAATAAAGGACTTTATCTCGCCTTCATGTAAAATTCTTTAATCTCATTGGTTGTTTGCCGTTGGACAAATCCCTTATCCCCCTGTGGGCGGAGCCAAATTCTCTTATACCCCGTCTGTAATTTCCAACAGTTTCCAGCCGCCCCAGTTAATGCTAAAGCAATAATTAGATTATAAATAACATTGATAATCAATCAAGTATACATAATTAATTTAATTTTTACTATAAAATACACTATTTCAATACTTTTAAAAGCTGCAATGTTGAACTCGGCCACCTAATTACGGTCGTGGTGTTATTGTATTAATGCGCGATTAGCAACAGTTGTTTTTTATTTTTAATATTTTAAATTTTTTTACTACATACATTTCTGATAAAAAAAAGTTTTTTTGTTTTTTTTAATTATTAATATCTGTTTCAGACAATTTCGTATTACAAACATTTGAAGTTAAAAACTCGTTTATCGATGGAACTATTTTTCGTCACTGGCAAGTGATTTCGTTCGCGTCCGCGTGGTACGGCTCCGTTAACAAATTGTTAACAATTATTGTCTGGCGTTAATTTGATTATTTGGCTATATGGTTTAACATGTCGGCAAGATAAATTCGTTGTAGAAGCATCTCTCGGGGTATATGGCTTTTTATGTACCCTCTGTGTGCTCTTTTACCCCCTCGCCTTCGGCTCGGGGTAAAAGAACACACAGAGGGTACATAAAAAGCCATATACCCCTCGTGATGCTTCTACAACTTATATTAAAACTTTGATTGGAGATGACAATTTTTATTGTTCCCGTTTTTACAGTATAACTACTTTACTGTAAAACATGAATTGAAGTTAACAAACAATATAAACCCTTTTGAAAATTGCACATCGACTTGACCCAAAAGAGGGAGAATGGCCCATACACGTATGAGATCAATTATGTTACTTGTAGCTTATTTGAATATTTCTAGTAAATACTCACATATGACATAAATATCTTACTTAAACACAACATAAAAACGACCCAGCCAAATATAATATACACAATCACACTTCTCGATTACATATAACAACAACAATTACTACTACTGCTGCTACTACTACCATAATCACCACCACTACCAGGCCCGTACGCAGACATTTATATGGGGGTGCATAATCGACAGCCCAAAGGTCCGGGAGGGCCGCCCGAAATTTGTTTAAATCTAGAATGCAGGAGATGCATTTTCCTGCATTCCAGGAAGTAAATTTGAAATGTTTCTTTGCCTCAAAATATTTTTTACACATCCACGGACAGACCTCGGCAGACTATGGGGGATGCATACGCACCCCTCGCCCCCCTCCCCACCCCCCACCCCCCCTGCGTACGGGCCTGACTACTATAACTACTGATAATGACTTACGTATTTGTTGCCAGGTTTTCATCTGCAAGAATAAATATTATATTTTAAAACATGTAGTCTGTTATCAAATCAAATCAAATCAAAATCAAATCAAATTCATACTTCTGTGTATATTGAAGAGGAAAACAACAGATTTAGTCAACTGGTTCCAACATAAAATATAATGACGTAAGCATATGTGGCGCAGTGTCTTTTTGAATGGAAATAACGTCAAACTCGAATGACGTAATTTTGGATGTTCCTACATCAAAATAAACTAGTGCACACTTTTTGTTTGTTTTCTGAACGCTGGACAGCTTGCAGCGTAAAATTGCTATTGAAATAATTTTATTTGACGACTATGAATGCATACGTCAATTATGGAGTGTCACCCTAGTACGTTTGCTTAAATGTCAATAAACCAAGTGCCGTGGCCTCGATTAATTTACATCTAATTTGTAAAGTTATCAAATTCTTAAAGTATGTGATCTCAAAAGCGACCCGGAAACAAACAAAATACAGTGTAACTCAGAAAAATAGAAGAATACCCACTGAACGGAAAATGCCTATCAAACAGTGTGATATATGAAACAACCGTCAACACTATCAAGACAAATAAGAAATACATTGGACTAACAGGAGGTAACTTCAAGGAAAGATACAGAAACCACAAGAAATCCTTCCAAAATGAAAAGTATAGAAAAGAAACTGAGCTTTCGAAGTACACATGGGGACTAAAACAAAAGAAAATAGAACATACTGGGACCTGGAAGATACTCAAGACCTCAAATGCGGGCTTCAGGGCAGTGTAATTTGTGCATGGACGAAAAATTAGCTTTAATAAACTGCAAAAATGCCGGAATTTTTAATACGAGAAATGAAATCTTAGGTACATGTAGACACATTCTGAAAAAGACATGTATCGAGACCAAAAACAAACAGCTCATAACATGTTTATATACTGACGTCATATATTAGTTACGGTTATATTCGTCAGAAGATCGCTGTTTAGCGTGAAAATTGAAGTAGCGATAATCACCTAACGTATGTATATATACTATGTTCCATTTTAATATATATATACTCTTCAAAAGAAGAAACGCAAAACCACATTGTCGTAACATTTGGAGAATTGATTTCATTAT
>NC_054710.1:49949079-50110435 GCF_016097555.1 Gigantopelta aegis
GTAATATGATAACAAAGTGCATATCTTTTTTTAAATTGATAGAGTGTTGAGGGATTTTTATGTATTTTATTAGTAGCCTACTACTGTAGCGTTTATAATATCTCGATTCAGCGCCTCGTATAAAGAAGACAGCCACTCCCGAGGAAATCTTTTACTGGTGATTCCATCCCTATTGTATCGCCACAGAGAGGACTGCCACTCCAGACTAATTTACCGAAAACCGCGCAGTTCTACTTTTAGTTTCTCTGTACTGCATTATTTCTGAGAATGCAAGTCAAGGTGCAAACCTTGACCATTCTACCATTTTGTCTTCACCCCTGTACTATAAATGAGATTTAATTTGTATAATTTAATGGTAGTTTATATATATATATATATATATATATATATATATATATATATATATATACACACATTTTCTTTGCGTCTATACACTTTACCGCAATCTGATTGGTCCAGAGGTGCTTACTTTTTTTCGTTCATATATCGATGAACCCAAACAAATTAAGCCACGCCTACTACCCCCGCCCACCACTGACTCGCACTACTTTTGTGCAACAAGCCAGAATATTCTGGCAATCATATTGAGATATTTTGAACGCTAAAAAGAAATGGAAATGGAAAATGCTATAGCAGAGTAGACATATGGATCTATACACATTAATTTAAAACAACAACATCAACAACAAAAAACATCTTCGTTAATCATGAAATGAGACTCGGTCGTTTGCCAAAGAAATTATGTAGGAAACTGCACGCCTGTAACTTACTTGTAAGCGATGTTCTACAGCTGTTGGCGAAAATTAAACGGTTCCACCGACAGCATAAATGTTAGACACGTTCCCTTCATTCACTTTCATAAACTATAAACTAAACACGAATAGGACAATTCCTTCCAATATAACTAAAGGATCCGTAAAAATGCACAGCAGCTAGAGGAAATGACGTCATTTACAAAACAATCGCCTGATTCAAATACAAGTGGTTCGTCGGAAGATGTTCCAGGTTCAAGGCATTATTTGTTGTGTTGCACAAATATTAGTCCAGTCGTCATTACTACACTATTCATCATCAAAAGAAGAATCGCATGCTAATTGAGCTTCGCAGTCGCTGTCGGTTCCACTCTCGCTTGCGCTGGAAGTCATCTCGTGGTAGGTTTCTGTGAAGCGAGTTCCCTTCATGACGTCACGGCTATTTACAGGCAAATGTTTTTACCGAAAATTTTACTCGGTCGTTTCCGGCAGTGTTCTACGGGAGTGATGTTTTAATACATTTATGGGGCATTTTTTGTAATTCTTGATTTACATATCGGTGTAAAATATTATTGCAATGAACTAAGGCATTTAACTGGAATTTGCAATTTTAATGTATGGTCTGGAACAGCACTTTAACAAAGCTTGTAAACTATATATGTAACCCGCGAACATTGAGATCATTGGTCAAATCCGCGGTAAACACATACAGCTAATATTAGTTAATGGAGGAAAAGGTAAATGGGTGCTAGAAAGAATACACCTGCAGCAACAACAGCTCCAGATAAAACCTGTACCCATGTTCCTTTTGGAAGTCACACCAACACATATGTATTTAATAAAGCAGGTCGCAGAGGGTAATTTCGGCGATGAACATACAATGTGACATAGTTTTGTAGCCACATTTCATTATTGTAGTTGAACAGTTTAAAGTGCTGTTCCAGATGTATGATGTATTGCGCTATATCAATCAACATATTATTTAATATGATTAGAAAATAAAATAAAAAAATGTAAAAAAATTATATACCGGTATATTTTCCATTTAAAAATATTCCCCTGAAAAACAGAACCAGCTGAATTCGTTTCGGGAATTTCCGTAAGATTTGGTCCGTGACGTCACGAAGGGAACCCCTTTCGATAGTCGGCGCCATTGTTCATTGCTTCTTTTGTGTTTATTATGGTTAAACGGAGTGTTGTTGGCGGCTGTAGCAATACAAAAGCCGATAAACGTAGTCTTCACGCATTTCCTAGTAATGTTGCTGTGAGAAAGCTGTGTGTGAATTTGATTAAAACAACGTCGAAATACTGGACAGGAAGAAAATGTTTCGATTCGTTGTCGGCTTAAGCGAGATACGGGAATACCATGTGTTATGGCTTTTAAAAAAAGATGCCGTACCAACAATTTTTCTGCGATACAAAACAAATGACAACAAGCCGACGCCATCCACACCGAAACGACCTTGGGGTGCATATCGTCAATGTCCCAAATTGCGTTATGATTTCAACTCCGGTCAGTTTATTTTCTCATGCAGTTCGTGCAATCATCGAGATCCGATTTGTTGTCGTTTGCATCTCGTTCATTTGTGTGATTTTTCTTTACATTTCGAGAACATTAAAACAATAAAGTACAGACAAGTAAGTATGTATAGCCTAGTCCGTCCCGTCCTACAAAAATGTAGGATTTGTTTGTAAAAAAGCAAAAAAAAAAGAAGCTAATTTTGTATGCATCTTAGAAAACAATCGGCTCAGAAATAAATGACTTGTAAATTCCATAGTATGAAAAAAGGCGTTCCCTGTAAAACAGACTATAAATACATTAAATTAATTTTACTATACCTTCCCACAGAGGAAACCTTTTTTTCATACTATGGAATGTGCTATAAGTTATTTATTTCTGAGCAGACTGTTTTCACAACTGCACACAAAAAATAGTATTGTTTTCTTATTTCCAAAACACTTTTACTTTTTTTTTTACGTGAAACTAAACTGAAATTATTCACACACAAAAAAACCCATCTTCATAGATGGATGGGACGGACTAAAAGTCGTTTTTGTTTATTTCTTAAAATTAAAATAAGTTATGTATTTCTGAGCAGACTGTTTTCACAACTGCACACAAACAAATAGTATTGTTTTGTTATTTCCAAAACACTTACTTTTTTCTTTTTTTTACGTCAAACTAAACTGAAATTATTCACACAAAAGTCGTTTTTGTTTATTTCTTCAAATTACCGATATCGGGTCCACTTGACTCGTAGAATTCAAGAGTTATTTATCGTCTTTTCTATTACATCACAAGTATTAGAACATACAGTGTAGCAAAAATAATTCGCACGAAAAGCTAAAGAACAAAACAAGAATAAAAGTTGTAAATTATTAGTAAGCTGTCTCCATGACCATTTTCATCGTCATCTGTCAGGCCGGTGGTTCGTCGGAAGATGTTCCAGGTTCAAACTGATACGGCATTATTTGTTGTGTTGCACAAATATTACTACACTATTCATCATCGAAAGAAGAATCGCATGATCATTGAGCTTGGCAGTCGCTGTCGGTCCCACTTTCGCTTGCGCTGGAAGTCATCTCGTGGTAGGTTTCTGTGAAGCGCGTTCCCTTCGTGACGTCACGGCTATTTACAGGCAAATGTTTTAACCGAGAATTTTACTCGGTCGTTTCCGGCAGTGTTCTACGGGAGTGATGTTTTAATACTTTTATGGGGCATTTTCGTAATTATTGATTTACATATCGGTGTAAAATATTATTGCAATGAAGTAACAAAGCATTTAATTGTGGAATTTGAAATTTTAGTGTATGGTCTGGCACAGCACTTTAAGAAGACACTCAAAAAATAAAGTATATACTACAATATACTACTTTCCACAAAACTTGTGGCAGCACCTGAAAAAATAGCATATAACATACAAATAGACATAGCGTGGATCAAATAACATGTTATGTCATATTTTATTGGCGAAAAATAAAAAATAAAAAATAAAATAAAATCTTAAAACAATACTAACCCAGCGAACAGATTCGACCTCCCAAGCCGGCAGAAGTCGAGGGGGACCGTGATGTGTGTGTGTGTGTGTGTGTGTGTGTGTGTGTGTGTGTGTGTACAGCTGGCACTCGAGAACGGAAATGAATGACGGTAAAGCATATGGCTTGTGTCCCATCTCCCCGCTATGGACGCTGTGAGCTTACGATACTACGTGGAAGTATGGGATTTTAAACGACCTCCATAGCATGGGCCTAAGAGGTTGACTTCCTGTTTTTATATCTCAATTTTTATGAGATAGATCTTTTAAAGTCCGGGTGGGGTCGACTTTGTCCGACATTCATCCACAGGAGATGGGTGTACCTCAAGGTAGTATCCTGTCTGTAACTTTATTTTCTGTGAAAATTAACAGCATCACCCAGTGTTTAACACCTGGTGTGGATTGCTCGTTATATGTCGATGATTTGCTATAGATCGTCCAATATGAGTATCATTCAACGTAAGTTGCAGCTTTGTTTGAATAAACTTCATCAATGGGCAACTCACAATGGCTTTGGATTCTCAAAGTCAAAAACCGTTTGTATGCATATCTGTCAGAAAAGAGGTTTCACTTAGATCCACAGTTGCTGTTGGACAACAATCCAATTCCGGTTGTGGAGGAGACTAAATTTCTGGGGGTTATATTTGACAGGAAGCTATCTGTTGTGCCCCAATAAGAAGGGCTTGAAAGCTCTTAATATTTTAAAAGTTATTGGTAATACAGAATGGGGAACAGACCGAAAGGTTATGCTCCGTCTGTATCGATCTCTTGATTATGGATGCATTGTGTATGGGTCGGCAAGCAAGTCTTACTTGCAGATGCTAGATCCTATACACAACCAGGGACTTAGGCTTTGTCTTGGTGCATTTAGAACATCTCCTGTGGAGAGCTTGTACGTTGATGCACACAAACCTTGTCTGGGTGCTAGCCATGCAAAGCTTTCTCTGCAGAAAGCTACCAAGATTAACTCTTTACCACAACATCCTACACATGATGCGGTGTTTGATAACAAATATATGAAGTTGTTTGATGCCAGGCCAAATGCTATTCGTACATTTGGTATTCATATTAAGCATTTGTTATCGCTTTCCAACATTGATTTATCAGACACTTTGGAAACTCCTACATATTTTGTTTTACCACCATGGTGTATTACACCACCTAAAATTGTGTTTGATCTTGCGCATCTAAAGAAAGATCGTACAGATGCTGTTGTGTATAATCAGTTGTTCATGGAAATTCAAGACAAGTACCGTGATTACATTCCTGTGTATACAGATGGATCACGGGATGGACATTCTGTGGCTTGTGCTGCAGTTTTTCCATCAGATACAATACTCTCCATGAGACTGCCTGACTCAGCATCGATTTTTAGTGTTGAAGTTTGGGAAGTCATTAAAGCCTTCAAAGAAATAAAGTATTCTAGTGCATCCAAATTTATAATTTTTACAGACTCACTTTCGTGTCTTCAAGCTTTACGAAATATGAAGCTGGACCATCCCTTAATTGGGATGGTGATGGCGATACGAAAGTTTGTCTTTTTATGTATTGCCAATAAAGCCATTGTATTTTATTGGGTACCCAGCACTGTTGGCATCAGGGGTAATGAAAAAGCAGATTTAGCTGCCAAGTCTGCTTTAGATTTGCCTCATGCCAGGGTTGGTGTACCGTATACTGATTTTACATATTGTATCAACCAATGTATCTGTTCGACTTGGCAACGTGATTGGGACGGTGCGGTTGCGAACAAGCTTCATGCTATCAAGCCGGTCTTGGGAGAGTGGCAGTCCTCCTATAGACAGTGCAGGAAGGATGAGGTAGTCTTGTGTCGTGTCCGCATCGGTTATACCTATTTGACCCATTCATTTATTTTGAAGAAGGACCCTCCACCTCAGTGTGAGCGCTGACAGTGTATTCTGACTGTACGCCACATTTTGGTGGAGTGTACCTATCTGAAAGAAATTGGAAAAGATATATTTGGACCACGAACTATGATGGAATCCTTTCGATTCCATCCAGAATTTAGTTTACCATTTTTACGTGATACTGAATTTTATTATAAATTTTAATTATATATATCTTTGATATTTGTATGTTTACATAGTCCTTTACACTGTGTTTTTATTTAACTGTTGATTTTTTATATTGAAGATGATCATCACATTGTGTTTACATTTACCATAGTTTGACACCCAATAGCCGATGCATTTTTCATGCTGGGATGTCGTTAAACCTTCATTCATTCATTATTTATCTAAATCTAAAGATAGCACTCTATCAATAGAATGTAAGTTGACATTTTTTGACACAATGGTATTACCTATTCTTCTGTATTGATGTGAATTGTGGGGTTATGAAAACACTGATAACATTGAAAACATACACATACATTTCATGAGACGCCTGCTCCCTGTTAAAAAAGGTACGCCGATATTTATGTTATACGGAGAACTAGGATGCAGACCAATTAAACTAATTATTCAACAACGAATTATACATTTCTGGACCACAATTGTATCAGGAAAATAAACTAACTATTCTTTCTATTGCATGCATTTATGTTACATGACTCGTCCGCCGTAAATGGACACAACTACACTTGGATTCAACATATCAAACAATTATTTAACAACCTAGGTAGGACTGATATATGGTTGTCTCGAAGATTTAAAAAACAAACCCAACAACTTCTTGAATATATCAAATTGAGGCAGCATGACCAGTACCTTCAAACGTGGAGCAATAACATTGCATCATCGTCTAGAGGAAAAAATTATACAATTTTTTTTAAATCTGCTAATTTTTTAAAATACCTCACCATAATGCCTGAAAAACTATGGATTATTATTCTTAAATTCAGAACATCAAATCATTATCTCCCGATTGAAATAGGATGGTGGAATAATACACCAGTAGAAAATAGGTTATGCATACTTTGTGACTCTAACGATATTGGAGATGAATATCATTATCTACTCACTTGTTCCTTCTTTACTAAGTCTCGAAAAACACTCCTAAAACAATATTATTATGTGAACGACAGTCTCCTAAAATTTAAAGAGTTAATGACTAATAATAAAATAGGTGTCCTAAGAAAAGTCAGCAAATTAATTAAAGAAATTAATGATAAATTTAAAAGACCATAGCTATTTGTATCAACATATACCACATCACTCGAGTTAAATATGCTTTATTATTATATCACAGATATCCCTATTTTAATAAATCGAAATATACTAGTACATGGATAACAAATTATATAATGAACTTCAGTTATTCTACTATACCTAATATTATTGACTTATTGTATATATGTATTTTTGTTATGTCCACTCATTGTATTTCTGTATACATGTTTTTATATAATTTAACTATTCATATACTATATTATTTACTATTTAATGTTCTCTTGTAAACCCTGTCCTGTCTTGTCACATATTATATTATGTAATTATTCATGTTTCCCCATATGCCGTTGCCTAACGGCCTGGGTGTAATGAAGTTCTGTTCCGTTCTGTTCTGTTCTGGAAAACCAAAACAAAATTTTTCGATGTCAGTTAATTTTTTTATTTTTTTAAAATATACAATTAACTAAATTTGTAAACAAAACACTTAGCTTACCCTTCTCCCACGCAGAACTCTTTTCTGCCAATAGCACATTAACACACAGTACCCAGTCATGCATAACAAAGGGTTGACACCATTGCTAAGTATTGCAGAGTCGACACCAAATTACAAGACAAAATAATTGCTCACCGAGTGGGATATGAAGGGGATTATGAGTGCCAAGCGATCACGATAGAGCAACTTTGGGAAACTGTTGGGTCGTAATGGGAAAACATTTGGTATTGGATTGGGAATTTATATTAGGGGAATGGGACCATTCACCGGTCTCACAATGCATGGCAAATTATACCCTGATTCCTCCTTGCCTGATACAGAGAGAACACAAAACAACGGACAGTTACACAGCTCCTAAAGTATATTTCAAAACTTTAATGACACACAGACTTGGTACATCCTGAAATTTAACCTAAGTTACTAGGCAAGAAATGTATCAGTGTTATATAGAGGATAATAAATTAGTTATCAGTTATTATCAAATTTATATCCCAACTTAGCTTAGTTTAGTAACTGGTTTAACGTGTCCATATACCACTAGGGTTTCGAACACGCCTATCCCGAGTCCGGCTTCCGATAGGATCGGGGGCTGACTCGGGACAGGGATAACCTAACAAATGGGGGAAATTTTGAATATTAAAGCCACAAGTATAAAAAGGGGAGAGTTGGGAGTTAAAAAGTTTTGGCTGCGCCCTTAAAGAAAAATATCAACATTCCTAACCTAAATAAATTATTAATTTAATATATTTTCGGCGCAAATTTAGATGGGCTGGTCTAAAATTAATAATAATTATTAAACAATATTCATTAAGCCCATGGGAGGTTAAAAGGAAAGGGGCTGCCAATCATATTTTAAACATTGGTTTGACCAGGTGAGAGGAGGGAGGGGAGGCCGGCCCTACACAAAAACTAAGACCGAACCGCCTACGCATATAGCCCCAAATAATGCCCTAACTTCCGGCATCCCATCACCCCCACCCCCACCGTGTCCAACCGCAGTTCAGTCCAATCCTGGCAGCCTACTAGTTGTTTAGGAAGTTATTATAACTTCCCAAACCGGCGTCACTTGAAGAGTGACGCCAAAGGGTTCTAAGAGTTTAATCGCTGGTGCCACTAGGGGAGTGGTGCAAAAAATACAGCGATGGTTAATTTATATCCCAACTGAAATAAGTTTCACTTGCCACAAGCTTTAGCGAGTGACAAGTGAAAATTAGTTTCACCAGGGACATAAATTTGATAATAACTGTTGGTACCAAGTTTGTTATTCGATTTATTACCCCAGTTATTTGTTTGTTTAACAACCCTTTGTTTTGCAGTGGCTACACGTCCATGTATATAGAAACGGTGTAAACCACTTTACACTGTTCTGGGTATTGCTTTAACTTTGTATTTTAATCATGGTTCACATATATTTTTCAAAACCCGAAGTGCTACATATTCTGTAAAAAAAATAAAAATATAATGAATTGCATTACACTACCATTTTATTACAAGTTCAACACTGAAACCAGAAAGACGTAAATGCAAATGCTTTAAACTACGTGACGTCATTGTGTGTGCTTTGCCAAATTGTGATGACATCATATTTAATACCGACAAGGTGATTGGTTTGTTGACGTCAAATAGTAGTGTACATTAAACCAATGCATAATAATTGCTCAGTGAGAAATTATGATTTTTATTTTCCCCGTTATAAGTGCCTGCTGTGGTCATAAGTGTATTTATGTTTCATAATAAACTATTTAATAACCTTTTTAAAATAAAAAAACCTGTTTGTTTAGACAGAATAGTTTAAATGTTGATAAATTTATTTAGTATTTCAAAAGGCTGAAGTAACATTGAGTGTATCCAAGGGCAATAGAAATTGCTAGAAGGGAAAAAAAATGATCGTGGACTCATTTGTTGAAAACTTGTAAACGTTTAATTAATTGCATAAATTGTTCATTTTTTTCTGTTGAGTTGAATGATTTGAGAATACCACCAGAGTTATTTTCAGTTTCCCCGGTGATAATGGCCTCCATCTTTACATTTGATCAAATCTCATACGTCATCAGACACAGAAATTATTTTTTTGGGATTTGTTTGATTTTTCAATAAAGAGCTTGTCTGTTACACTTCATAATATTAACTGAAACCTGACGCTCAGAACTTGGCAACGGACTTTGTTCATGTTCTCAGTGAAAGAGAAGTGGTATCATATTTTTATCTTACATCTTATGTCGTCATGTTATATGGGTGTTGTCTCACTGATGTGATAATTCAGTGTATTAACCCGTACATAATAATGGTAACACATTTAAACGTCTCTAGGTAACAGGCCTCTGAGACTTGAACATTGGTGTAATGGGTCGTTTGTTTACAAGTCAACCATACTTACACTATCACTCTCACAATGTCCACAGGCCCAGGTAATCATGTGTTGCTGTCAATGGGTCGTTTGTTTACAAGCCAACCATACTTACACTATCACTCTCACAATGTCCACAGGCCCAGGTAATCATGTGTTGCTGTCAATGGGTCGTTTGTTTACAAGCCAACCATACTTACACGAGTGACGTGTGAATCAAACTATCACTCTCACAATGTCCACAGGCCCAGGTAATCATGTGTTGCTGTCAATGGGTCGTTTGTTTACAAACCAACCATACTTATGCTATCACTCTCACAATATCCACAGGCCCAGGTAATTATGTGTTGCTGTCAATGGGTCGTTTGTTTACAAGCCAACCATACTTACACTATCACTCTCACAATGTCCACAGGCCCAGGTAATCATGTGTTGCTGTCAATGGGTCGTTTGTTTACAAGCCAACCATACTTACACTATCACTCTCACAATGTCCACAGGCCCTGGTAATCATGTGTTGCTGTCAATGGGTCGTTTGTTTACAAGCCAACCATACTTACACTATCACTCTCACAATGTCCACAGGCCCAGGTAATCATGTGTTGCTGTCAATGGGTCGTTTGTTTACAAACCATCCATACTTATGCTATCACTCTCACAATATCCACAGGCCCAGGTAATTATGTGTTGCTGTCAATGGGTCGTTTGTTTACAAGCCAACCATACTTACACTATCACTCTCACAATGTCCACAGGCCCAGGTAATCATGTGTTGCTGTCAATGGGTCGTTTGTTTACAAGCCAACCATACTTACACTATCACTCTCACAATGTCCACAGGCCCTGGTAATCATGTGTTGCTGTCAATGGGTCGTTTGTTTACAAGCCAACCATACTTACACTATCACTCTCACAATGTCCACAGGCCCTGGTAATCATGTGTTGCTGTCAATGGGTCGTTTGTTTACAAGCCAACCATACTTACACGAGTGACGTGTGAATGAAACTATCACTCTCACAATGTCCACAGGCCCAGGTAATCATGTATTGCTGTCAATGGGTCGTTTGTTTACAAGCCAACCATACTTACACGAATGACGTGTGAATGAAACTATCACTCTCACAATGTCCACAGGCCCAGGTAATCATGTGTTGCTGTCAATGGGTCGTTTGTTTACAAGCCAACCATACTTACACTATCACTCTCACAATGTCCACAGGCCCAGGTAATCATGTGTTGCTGTCAATGGGTCGTTTGTTTACAAGCCAACCATACTTACACTATCACTCTCACAATGTCCACAGGCCCAGGTAATCATGTGTTGCTGTCAATGGGTCGTTTGTTTACAAGCCAACAAGACCTGTAAACAAGATCTGTATATACCTGAGCATAACGTCATAAGATGTAGTTAAAGTGCGTGACGTCAAAGTGATATGTGCTAATCGTAATAACATCATATTACTGATGGAGATGACTTTAGTACTGTAATTGACTAAACATCAAATTAAAAGGTTATTTTAGAAGTGTCATAGGATAAATAGAATTTGCTAGTTGTGGTTTTTAATAAGGAAAATATCAACCTCGTCTAGTTAATTGGTATTTGTTTCAGTATATATAAACATGTATAAAATAGTTGGGTTTTCTGTGTAATTACATTGCAAGAGAAGTGGTATATATAATAGTGTATATAATACACTAGTCACAAGAAGTTAAGGGCCACATAGACACCGACACTGTCTCTGAGGGGTGTAGCCCATTCGCTGTGCCAGTGAAACACTCTTGAAGTTAAGGGCCACATAGACACCGACACTGTGTCTGAGGGGTGTAGCCCATTCGCTGTGCCAGTGAAACACTCTTGAAGTTAAGGGCCACATAGACACCGACACTGTGTCTGAGGGGTGTAGCCCATTCGCTGTGCCAGTGAAACACTCTTGAAGTTAATGGCCACATAGACACCGACACTGTGTCTGAGGGGTGTAGCCCATTCGCTGTGCCAGTGAAACACTCTTGAAGTTAAGGGCCACATAGACACCGACACTGTGTCTGAGGGGTGTAGCCCATTCGCTGTGCCAGTGAAACACTCTTGAAGTTAATGGATGACGGAATGGCTCACTTGCAGGCATCTCGCTACTTGTCTCGTGGATATGCTATCATTCAGAAAAGGCAGGGCTCCACAGTCCAGAATGCTCGGTTTATGTTTTGGTGACATGGTTATCTGAAATCAGATTTCAAAGACCATCTCAACCATAATCAAACACGAATAGTGTTAACATGAAAAAGGAGTTTCATGTGCAACATGCAGTTTTGAGGCAGGTGCCCTGCTTAGAAATTATTATTTTTCAGAGGTCCCATGTACTCTAAAAGAACGCTTTGGGACTGAAACAATCGTCTGGTGTTCAATTTAGAGAGGTTTCTGGTTAAGAGAGGTAATGTTAAAATATGCGAAAATCACGGGACCGTAGAAATTGTCCAGTTGAGATAATTCCGGTTTAGAGAGGGTCCGGTCTTGGGAGTTTCAGGGTTAGTTCGACTGAAGAAATATGAAAACCCTTAGGAATCTTTGGCTGAGCTCGATGATCAGATGGATATGTCATCACAAGATCATCCCCAGTCTAGAAAATCGCCAAAGAAAAATATTATACCCATACTTCCCCCAAATGACTACTTCAGTCATTCAGTAGAACTGTCGTGGGCTTAGGCCCAATTATGATGAATTAAGTATTTTAATTAAAAAAACAATATTCTTGCAGTGTGTCTTCAAGAAACTGTCATGAAGGATTTAACTTCTATCACAAATTTCAAGAAACTGAAAATAGAGCATCTGGGGGTGTTTCCATTCTTGTTAATTAAAATATTGCTTAGAGTTCAGTAACATTAACTACCAATTTCCAAGATGTGGCTGTAAAGGTTACAGCTCATATAACTATCACTCTGTGTTCGATTTCCTTGCCACCTCGTAATCATTTTAATTTTAATACTAGAGACCTTCAACATCTTATTGACCAGCTTCCTACTCGCTTCATTGTTATTGGGAGAGTTTAATGGGCATTACACTTTGAGGGGATGCGAGGATATTAGAGGACAACAATTGCATGAGTTAATTTTCAAAAATGACTTACTTTTATTCAATTATAAAAATCTTACATATTTTCATTCTGCCACTGGTTCTTTCACTTCTATAGACTTAACACTTTGTAGTCCTTCACTTTTTCTCGATTTTTCCTGGAAAGTTGGTTCAGACCCTTGTGGTAGTAACACTCTCCCATTATTTTGGAGAATGATGGACCTCCATTCCTTGAAAGGGCTCAAAGGTGGAAGTTGGCGATGTCAAATTGGGGTCAGTTTCAACATCGTTGCAGCACTCGTCTGCAACAATTTGTCATTACTGATGCTGATGAACCCATGTCTTTGTTCACTTCCATCTTGAAGGACATTGCAGATGAAACTATTCCTAAGACTTCGGCAGTGCCAAAGCGTTTCAATAAACCAAGGTTTACTGATACATGCAAGGATGTACTTAAAGAGTGAAGCAGGTTTCTTGACAGGTTCAAACGTGAACCTACTGGTGATAACCTGGATGCTTATCGTATTGCTACGGCTAAGGCTTGTAGAGAGATAAGACAGAGCAAGAAATCATCTTGGAGAACTTTTGTCTGCAAGTTGAATTCACAAACATCTGTCTGGAATAGGATCCATAAAATCAAAGATAAACAATCCAGTAATACAGTTCATCATCTCTCTGTCAATCATACGGGTGTCACATTTCATTGTGACATTGCCAATGCATTGACAGACAACATTTCTCATAACTAATCTTCTGCTTTCAGTACACATGCTTTTACATCTGTCGGCAATAAAGCTGAAAAACAGTCCATTAGTTTTTCATCTGAAAATGCTGAAGTATACAACAGGCGCTTCTCCATGGAGGAATTGCAGGATGCTCTTTGTCAAGTCCATGATACTTCAGTAGGACAAGATGATATCTATTATGAATTATTAAAGCATTTACCTGGACCATCTTTGATGGTTGTTTTGAATAGTTTTAACAACATCTTAATTTCTGGTGACTTTCCTTCTGACTGTAGGAAAGCAATTATTATTCCTATCCCCAAGCCTGGTAAGGATCCAACCAATCATACTAGTTACCGTCCTATCACCTTGACAAGTTGCATTTGTAAAATCATGGAACGAATGATCAGTCGTAGACTTGAATCCCACAAATTGCTTACTGATGTGCGATGTGGGTTCAGATTTAGACGTAGATGGTTGATCATCTTGTTAGATTTGAAACGTTTTGCAGGGAAGCTTTCATCCATAATCGGTGTTTTGATTGGGAGAAAGTTTACAATACCACGTGGAAGTATGGGATTTTAAACGAACTCCATGGCATGGGCCTTATAATTCGACTTCCTTTTTTTTATTTCTCAATTTTTAAAAGATATAAGTTTTGAAGGGTGGGGTCGACATTGTCTGATATTCACCCACACGAGATGGGTGTACCTCAGGGTAGTATCATGTTTGTGAAAATTAACAATATCACCCAGTGTTTAACACCTGGTGTGGATTGCTCATTATATTTCGATGATTTTCAGATGTGCTATAGATCGTCCAATATGAGTATCATTGAACGTAAGTTCAGCTTTGTTTGAATAAATTTCAACAATGGGCAACTGACAATGGCAACAGTTTGTATGCATATCTGCCAGAAAAAGAGGTCTCCACTTAGATCCACAGTTGTTTTTCCATAAAACTCCAATTCCAGTTGTGGAGGAGACCATATTTCTGGTGGTTATATTTGATAGGAAGCTATCTTTTGTGCCTTATCTTAAATATGTTAAAAAGAAGGGCTTAAAAGCTCTCAATATTTTAAAAGTTATTGGTAATGTGGAATGGGGAGTAGACCGCAAGATTATGCTCTGTCTGTATTGATCTCTCGTGAGGTCAAATCTTGACTATGGATGCATTGTGTATGAGTCGGCATGCAAGTCTTACTTGCAGATGCTAGATCCTATACACAACCAGGGACTTAGGCTTTGTCTTGCTGCTTTTAGAATATCTCCTGTAGAGAATTTGTATGTTGATGCACACGAACCTTCTTAGGGTGCTAGGCGTGCAAAGCTTTCTCTGCAGTATGCTACCAAGATTAGATCAGTATCAAAACATCCTACACATAACACACATATATGAAGTTGTTTGATGCAAGGCCGAATGTTATTCATACTTTTGGTCGCTTTCCAACATTGATTTAATTGACACTTTGGAAACTCCTTCATATTTTGTTTTACCACCTTGGTGTATTTCACCACCTAAAATCGTGTTTCTTCTTGGGCATCTGGAGAAAGATCGTACAGATTCTGTTGTATATAAATACTTTTTTCATGGAAATTCAAGCCATGTATCGTGATTATATTCCTGTTTATACAGACGGATCACGGGCTGGGAATGTTGTGGCTTGTGTCATTAAAGCCTTGGAAGAAATAAACGATTCAGTTCATCCAAATTTATTATTTTTACCGACCCACTTTCGTGTCTCCAAGCTTTACGTAATATGAAGCTGGATCATCTCTTAATTGGGATGGTGATACGAAACTGTGTCTTTTTATTCACTGACAATAAAGAAATTGTATTGTGTTGGGTGTCCAGCCATGTTGGCATCAGGGGTATTGAAAAGGCAGATTCTGCTGCCAAGTCTGCATTGGATTTGCCTCATGCCAGGGTTGGTGTGTCATATATTGATTTTAAATATAGTATGAACCAATTTATCTTTTCGACTTGGCAAAATGATTGGGATGGTGCGGTTGCAAACAAGCATCATGCCATCAGGCTGGTCTTGGGAGAGTGGCAGCCCTCCTATACGCAATGCAGGAAGGATGGAATATTTTTGTGTCGTCCTCGCATCGGCCATACTTACTGGACACATTCATTTATCTTGAAGAAAGATCCTCCATCTCAGTGTGTGCACTGTCAGTGTCGTCAGCATTGTACGCCACATTTTGGTGGATTGTAAGTATCTGAAGTAAACTCTAAAAGATATATTTGGTCAGAGAAATGTGATGGAATCATTTCGCTTCTATCCAGAATTTTTATTTTCAATTTTTACGTGATACTGACTTTTACGCTAAATTTTAATTTGATCTATCTGTGATATTTTTATTTTTACACAGTTCTTTACACTGTGTTTTTATTTACGTGTTGAAGTTTTATATTGATGTTGATAATCACTTTAGTTTTGCCTTTACCATTGTTTGACACTCAATAACCGATGTATTTTGCATGCTGGGGTGTCATTAAACATTCATTCATTCATTCAGTCAGTCATCGATTCAAAAGCACGGAGAGAAGGCAGTCAAGAAATCAGACGAAACCAGGTATTGTCATAGCTGTGTGTCACGTGAACAAAAGCTTGATATTATCAAGCAGGAAAGCCTGTTAAAAAGCTATAGACATTTTAAGGGTGTTTTCATAGTGTGATATAATACTCCAAGCGAACAACGTGAACTCTAAAACTTGTCTCTTTTTTGTTAAAGCTGCATTGAATCAGGTGGAAGATATGGGATGGTACATATCTTCACTCAACTATGTATAAACGGAGTGTTTCCTTGGATAATTGGTATATTGTTTTTAGTTGCCTCCACTTGTGATTCCTTATCGGCAGGTGTATATTTGGTAGGTAACCAGACAAGGCAATTAATTACTGCTGTCTAGACACCAAAAAATATGTACTGTTATTATTAACATCACAGGTATTGTGAAATAACCTGTCACTCCTAAAATGGTGTCGGACATGACAAAAAAGAAACAAAATGGCTGCGCCCAGTTAAGAGGAATAATCACGTATTGTATTAATTCTAAAATAGCCCGTTTTTCATTTCTTAAAGTGCCAGTATGTGTTGTTGGTCTGCGAATGCATGTTTCCAACAGAAGGCTCATATTTGACTTGATTTTTCCATCAACCAAGATTCTTCCTCGTACAAATCCTGACCGTTCTTTTTTTATTTCTTTTTCCTTTTTTCTTTTTTAAATATTTATTTTCCCCAGTCCATTCTGACCATGTCAAGGTGGGGGAGTCTTGAATTAATGGCCTTACATTAAAGTGATATAATTTATATACAAGTAGATATATCCAATTTGTGGTATAATAATGTTATATAGGTCATATATAACAATTTGATACATAATTGTAGTTGTAATGTTTCTGTATAAATTAAAGATAATAATTAAATAATAATCAAAACAAATTGCTATGACGCATAGAATGGACTGGGAAATATAGGAGAAGAAGAAAGAAAAAAATACAATGGTTAAAACACATAATAAATAATTGATAAATAAATAAGTAAATAAGTAAATAAACAAACAAACCAACCAAATAAATAAACAAATAACATAAATAAATAAATACATGGGGGGGGGGGGGGGGGGGGGTAAATATATACTAGCGCGAAATGAAAAAGACCTGGAATTTGAAAGACTTCTCCAGCTATTGTTAGGAAATACGTTTCAGTCAAAGAGATTAAGCCATAGTGTCCATTGTTCATTAAAAAATTCGTAACTGTAATTCTTGTATAAAATAAATCTTTCTATTTCAAACTTGTTTCGCAAAATATTGATTGCTGTGTACTTTCATACAATAGATATAATATTTAATGTTGATAATCAACCAATTTACAAAGTTACTATTTTCGTTATTGATCATACCAAACATAACAATATTCTTTATGTCTTGATCACCGAAGGTAAATGCTCATTGTGTTTCAAACATACAAATGGACACAACAGAGGCTGTTAAAAATACAGTAAAACCCCTCTAAACCGGACACCCTCTGGACCAAGTAAAATGACAGGTTAAGTTTTGTACTGACTATAGAGGGTCCGGTTTTGAGAGGTTTCACTGTAGTGTTAAATTACATAACGGTAACGGTTTAGTCAATAGCATTTCCGTACACACAGTGACTTGTTTCCATTGATGTCCAGTGTGTAGACTGATCGATCGATGTTTTTTATTGTAAAAAAGTCTGCAGTTTGATTTAGCAGAAAAAATAAAGACATGAAAGCGGGACAGAAAAACGCAGTGAGAACGCATATGATACAATACAGGTATGTACATGACATATGCCATTGAGTGGTACCCAAACTCCAACCAGGACCCAAATGCCCGTGTTAAATACTGGCAGATAATTCATACAGGTTTTGGCCTATACATCTTGCCATTGGAGAGGAGTTTTACCGACAGCAGTAATTTTTATGTGGCAGCACAAAAGTGCCATTCGTGATGCCCCAGACCAACATCAGTTTATATCTCACTGATGGCAATGACCGTTGTTGCCGCCATTAAGTTAGAGACGAGACCTGTCTATGGATGCAACTATACATGTATGAGCAACACGGAATCAGTTGATCATAGGCTAGGCATTTAATACTGCAGAATGTGTGTTACTTTGTGGGGGCATGACGTATTCCAGTGACATAAAGCACCCGACTGGTGAACAATCAATCTAGGATGTATCCCTTTTGATGGGACCACTGGGCTATTTCCCATTCCAGTCAGTGTACAACAACTGATATAGCAAAGGTTGTGGTATATATGTACTATCCTATCTATGGGATGGTGTATAAAACAACATCTCTTGTTGCTAAATGAAGATTAACCCATAGAGTGGCTGTAGCAAGTTTTCACTCACATTATTTCTGTGGTATGCCATATAACAGTAAATTAAAAATGTATACTTAAGTAAGCGCATTATTAAGTTTAAACATTTCTTTCTTTTCTTCTTTTCTTGAACCTTTCAGCTCCTGTGTACAGCGTCAGCATTGAAATATCTGGATCAATGACAGATTCAGTTAACATAGCAGAAGGGGAATCGGTTGTTTTTACGTGTAGGATAATTGGTGCCAAACCAGCTCCCAGTGTCTCCCAAGTCACGTGGTACATAGAGGTGTCACCAGGCAATAACGAGTCACTGCCAGGTATTTCAGGAAACACGACCACCTCAGACAGAACCACATCAATCAATCTGACGTACACGGCTCGTAGACAAGACCAGGGCCAAGAGGTGTTCTGTACTGCAACAAACAGCTTGATGGTAAACCGGGGAGTCCCTGCTGTTATCTCAAGTAACACAATACAACTGAACATCCAGTGTAAGTATAAGATGATTTGCCCTGATTTTATTACGATATATTTTGTTCAAACACACCATTTAACAAACGAGTCTATAGGCAAGTGTCATATAAAGTTATGAAACAACATTGAAGGATTTCGTACTAAGAATAATTACATGCACATGCACATGTATATACATACATACATACATACATACATACAAACATACATACATACATACATACATACATATATACATACACACACATATATATATACATATATATAGTCAGACCTTGTTACAATGACCGTCGTTACTACGACATTTACACCATCCGACCACAAATTGTCAGGAACGAACGTGCATCAATGTGATTCTGTTCATTACACCGGAATTCACACCTTCCGACACCGACAGAACAAACGTGCAACCAACGTTTAAAAACACCTCTTTACAACGGCATTACATAATCACGGATGCCGTAGTATGTTGGCAGTACACACAGCCATTTGGCATCCTTGATCTCGTCGGAAGCCGACAGTGTCACATGATGTCTGAGTTACTGTTGTCGGCTAACTCTGTAGACATGTATTGCTTTTGAACATAAGCCTGTCGTCATTCAATTAAAGGATTAACTTCGAATAATCAACTCTACCAGTTTTATGACATTTTGTAAACGAAGTAAGTACAAATCGATTTGATTGACTGTGGATGCGCTTTGATTAATAATAATATACTTAGTATTTAATGATGGTCTGTGATTGTTATTAAAATAAGGCTTCTATATGTATATTATCATACAGGTTACGTTTGCTGAATACAAAATACATTTTAAAAGAAATGTAGGCTGACAGATTTAGTCGGATTACGTATGCGACATGGCAACACTCGGAAATGACTGAATGTAGCACAAATGCTGCAAATCATTGCCGTATTAGTATAGGCTCGGGGGGGGGGGGGGGGGGGGGGGGGGGGGTAGTTTGCGAACATGACTATTTTAGAAAGTTATCTGACATGTTCTTGTCCTATATGCAAAGGCTTTCAGAAAACATTTGGGTAAGACTTTCAGGTTAAGTACATTTTGCCAGCAGAGCACATTTATGGTTTTCGGTTGGCTGCCAAAAGTCTAAAATGAAGATATTGAAGTTTAGGTAATAAATAATTATTTGACACCCATGGATGATTCGTTTTCATTTATTTCAATTGTTTCGGTGTTACTGACTTTATCACGTACCATAACTAGGACACCACGGTCTACTTTTCACGCATGATTGCACATTAAAGGAAATCCTTCTGCAGGCATAGCTTCCTTATAAATTCGAAGAGGATCATCAAACCTTGCATGCATGTACAACTTGGGATGGTGTGTATAATTAGGTCATAAGGGATCATCAAGCCTTGCATGCGTGTACAACTTGGGATGTAAGAACAGCATGGGGTGGCGGTGTGTCGCATACTATTCCTAATTCACTGTGAACTACTTTTCACGGTCTACAGCAAATCATTGTCCGGACCATATCTTGCATACAGATGCATACAGGGCCACCAAACCTCACATGTAGGAACAACTTGTGATATCTGTGCGTCGCATACTATTACTAAGTTACTGTGACCTATTTTTCATGCTCTACTGCACATAACAGTAAATCCTTGTCTAGATCATATCTTGCATACAGATGCATACAGGACCATCAAACCACATGTAGGAACAACTTGGGATGGTGGTTGGTCAAAAACAAGCCGTTTATACATCCCAGTACAAATATTTCACATTATTAAAATTGGTACTCTTCTTCACAAAGTTATGGCCCTCGACCTTTTGAAGTAGGACAGCGTGTATGGACAGTAGGGGACATGCATTACTTCAACGGTACTCTCAGAATGTCTGTTTACATTAAATTGATTGTTGACTTTAATTATACTAACCATTAATTTTATTCGTAAGACTAGGATGATTAGGTACAGTTGTAAAAGTCATCACGTTTGTGTGGTTTAAGACTGAAAGTATATAGAGGCGTATCATGTACCTCACCGGTACTCTTGTTGTTGTTTTTCTTGTTGTGACATTAATTTATAGCAGTAGTGTGTCCGTAATGATGGAGAAAATCTGTAAGTTAAAATTTCTTACCTTTACTAATTTGTGTTCAGACCCTTTATTCTCAACTCTCTGACCACAATTTGTGCTAAACACAATGAGCTTTTTAAGTTTAAGTGTCTGTGAGCAGAAAATTAACATTTTACAATTTTATTTTTAAAACATCAATCAAAATATTCGTGCTGGGGTGTCGTTAAACATTCATTCATTCATTCATTCAATCAATATAGCAGAAACCAGTTCATGCAGCACAGAGCTCGTTTATAAAATTTGACTGCAGTATCACGAACGTACTGAAGTAAACTGAACATTTTTCATTTTAATCAGATACAGGACATGTCCGTCAGTTGGCCTCCATCATTGCCATCGTGGGAATCGTCATTGTTGCGGAATTATCACTGTACAAATAGTGATCCAGCAAAATGGCAGTGTATCTACAGACGACACTCGTGGCAGCAGTCACGTGTTGTCAAAACGTCACTCTGATGTGTGCATACATTGGTGGTTTACGTATGTGTAAAAGTTATTGCAGTGAATGGTATTACTTTGTTAATTGATAGTGTTGTATATTTCTAGATGCTCCAGAGCGCATGTCTGCCTTAAGTGCAGGTGCTATATCGGGAACTGTGATCGCTGTTGTTCTGGCTCTTGCTATTCCTACTGTGTGGATACTTTATAAGAGGTAATTAAATCATATCTAATTATATGTGTAATCAAATTTTGATAACTCGAATTTGAAAGGGGCGACGAAATAGTTTGATTTTCAAAAGTTCGTATATTGTTGAAAGGCGATTAATATATAAATGGCAGTTCACCCCAACCCTAGCTGGCGGCATCTTCCGGCTCCTTTTCTGTATGTTTTAAATATAAATAAAGAAATAAAGAAAACAGATTAGTTACAATGTCAATAGGCTACGGGGGTCCGAGTGACGGGTCAGACGACTAGAAATCGTCTCCAAGCAACTCATCTGTATGTTTGGCGACCATGTATTGTGCCACCTATAAAGAATCGCCGCGTGGTAAACAGGCACCAGTGGTGTACACCGAGTACATACTAGGGGAATCGTCGATGGTCTCGGGTAATGTTTTTTTATGAGTCCAGAATCACTTCTTCGATCAGTCGTTCCAACCAGTGCACCACAACTGGTCAAAGGTCGTGGTATGTCTATCTGTGCAGGTAAAAGATCCCTTGCTGCATTACCAAAAATGTAGCGAGTTTCTTCTGATGACTACAAGTCAGAATTAACAAATGTTTGACATCCAATAGCTGATGATTAATTAATCAATGTCTTCTAGTGGTGTCGATAAATAAAACAAAATGTTTCCTCGATAGGTGTGTTCGCGTTTGGACGTCCAAATGAACGCCAAGCAAACGTCAACCTCAGGCCACATGACATATTTGGTGGCGGTTCAATTAGGATGTGGGGTGGCATCACTATGACTGGCAGAACACCACTCCAAATTGTTCAAGGGAGGGTCACGTGTCAGTGCTACTGGAATAGCATACTGACACCGATTGTTGTCCTGTGTGCTCACCAGTGCTGGTCGACGGTTTGTGTTTCAAGATGGCAATTCTCTGGCCTACCGTGCACATATAGTAAATGACTACCCTCAGAAGAAAAAAACGTTACCAGAATGTCATGGCCAGCGATAAGCCCTGACATTTCCCCCATTAATATATAAAGTTTGTTTTATTTAACGATGCCACTAGAGCACATTTTTTTTTTTTTTATGTTATCATTGGCTATTGGACGTCAAACATATGGTCATTCTGACACTGATTTTTAGAGGAAAACCGCTGTCGCCACATAGGCTACTCTTTTATGACAGGCAGCAAGGGATCTTTTATTTGCGCTTCTCACAGGAAGGATAGCACAAACCATGGCCTTTGTTGAACCAGTTATGGATCACTGGTTGGTGCAAGTGGTTTACACCTACCCATTGAGCCTTGCGGAGCACTCACTCAGGGTTTGGAGTCGGTATCGGGATTAAAAAGTCCATGCCTCGACTGGGATCTGAACCCAGTACCTACCAGCCTGTAGACCGATGGCCTAACCACGACTCCACCGAGGCCGGTCTCCATTAATATATAAACATTTATTGTATTTTGGCATGTGTATTCTATTCTTTAAAAAAATACTTGCAACATTTATCATGCCGCTGCTGGTGTCGTGTACTAAAGAAATCACTTCGTTCTTGTAGATTATGTCTTCTTCTTATAAATATGGTGGTAAAGTGCTCGCCTGATACGCAGTTAGTCTAGGATCGATCCCAGTCGGTGGCCAATTCGTCAGTTTCTACTTCCAGCCAGTGCACCACGACTGGCATATCATCAGTGTGTGCTATCTCTGGTGGATGGTGCATAGAAAAGACCCCTTGCTATTAATGAAAAACAAATGTGTAGTTTCCTCTCTTAACATTATATGTCAGAATTTCCAAATGTTTGATATGCAATGGTCGATAATAAATAAATCAATGTGTTTTAGTGGTGAGTTTAAACAAAACAACATTTTAACAATATATATGACCGTGTGAATTTGACTTCAAATAAAGACATGCAAGCATTTCATTATTATTTTATTATTATTATTATTATTATTATTATTATTATTATTATTATCATTATTATTATTGTATATCAATGTGTGTGTGTGTGTGTGTGTGTGTCTGTGTGTATGTGTGTGTGACACAAAACAAGAATTGAGCAATTTTTTTTTTTTTTTTTTTTGTCATTAGTGAAATAAATTGTGTTCGTAATTTGCTACGGACAACGTCTTGATAACTCATTAATAATTTATTATCCTCTATTTATTTCGGTTATTTCAATACTAATCTATGGTATCATACCACTTTGATATTTTTTTTTATTATAACACAAAAGAAATATTACAATTTGTGTCATGTAACATTAGGAATAAATTATAGATTATATTTATTTCCAGGAAAATAAAGAAGAAAGCTGAAGATGTGCAGAACGAATCTAATAACTAACGGAAACCAAAATCAAGTTCACAACCCTACATGTTTCCGTAATTAGCACCTGAATATGGAAGACAGAAACATGCTAACGCTAGAACTCCAGTTTTCTTGTTCAATTGGTATGAAACTGTATCAGTAAACAAGGCTCTTTTTTGTTGGGTGTTCCAGTATTTTACTCCTTTTTTTTTTATAAAATTGCAGCTGAAAGTAGACTAAAGTTGAAGTACCATAGCTAGAAGTGCAGTATTTCACTAGTTGTATATTAGTTGTCCAAAATAACAGTTGTTTTTTTGCACAAAACGGTAACTGATGAATTAGCTTGTAACTCTGTAATTAGTTTTAAACTCATAACATTTTTACAAACAAAACGAGCTATACAAATTACCTGATCCCACATACAATATGTGTATAAATAACACGGAAATATCAGAATTGTAAAGTGCTTACATTATATGCAGATTAACGTTCAGTACGAGTATAGTCCGTCCCATCCTCCTACAAACAGGTGTTTTATTATTAAGTTAAATATTTTGTTCTACTAATAAATTAAACAGATTTGCTGTAATTATTTTGGGCATATAGGTGAATGTATAATGTGGAAGTTAATGAAAAAGCAAGTGTGTAAGCTGCCATTATTCAACTTTGACACTTCATCTGTAAGATGGTTTACGATGTTTAATGTTAATCTATATTGCAGTATAGTATTGTTTTATATTTTCTTTATTGTCATTTTCTTGATCATATTTCTATATCTATTTTTAGTTTACTTTTTATTTTTAACTTTTTGTTGTATTTTATTTTATTTCTAATTGAAGCTATTCTATTTTATTCTATTCTATTCTATTCTATTTCATTTAAAATATTTATTCTATTTTAGTTTTTCCCATAAATAAAACCATTCGTACAACAGTTTGTTTGTTCAAGTATCTTTTCTTAGTTGTTGGTTTGTTTTGGGGTTTTAAATTTCTTTATTGAGCGGCGTGGTTCGTGGGTGGGGGTTTCTTTTCGTGTTTTATTTTTGTTTTCTTTGTTCACCTTTCTTTTTAAAATAATAGCATACTCAAGTTATAAACTAAGAGCTGCATGATTACAATTTATTTCACTGTGTACGGTGCATTCCCAGTCAGTCTAGGATCGGCCCTCGTCGGCCCAATGGGCATAAGTGGTATATCAAAGACCGTGTATGTCTTTTTCTTGTCTGTGGGATTGTACGTATCAACGAGCCCTTGCTTCTAATGGGAAAATGTAACGGGTTTCTTTTCCAGGATAATAGGTCAAAATTACCATTACTTAAATTGAATGTTTCATACCCAATAGCTGATGATTAAAAAATCGGTATCTTCTACTGTTGTCGTTAAACCAAACAAACTTTAACTTTGTATTCATAAAAACAAGTAAAACGTGTTATTCTTTGTGTTTCCTTCACGTAAGTGTCTTACAAAATAAGAAAACAATACTTTTGACACTTTAAACGAAAACAAGGATGTCTCAAATTGACTTAATTTTAATGTTTTCAGTACCTACATTATACAGCAAATTATGTCACCATTCAAGACAACATCATATGAATTATTTCACTATTGAAGAGCCCACTCTTGCTCCTTTTTCCTTGTGCGCAAAACTAATTTTGATGCAGAATTTTCAGTATGTTTTATGACATTGAAATAGCATTTACTGAGAATGAAAACATGTAAAGTCATCATCTGATATTGCTCATTGCGCTATTTTCCTTTCAGCCAATGCGCCACGACTGGTATGTTAAAGGCCATCGTATGTGCTATCCTGTGATGGATGGTGCATATAAAAAAGATTCCTTGCTACTAATGGGAAAATGTAGCGGGTTTTCTGCCTGTCAAAATTACAAATGTTTGACCAGAACTTGACAAAACATTTCTATCTGGTTATAACTATTTAATATCAAGGTTAAGCTTTAACTTAAATGGTCTGTCCAGAATTTGCCGTCATTGTACCGTTTCTGACTAATTTACGCATATTCAAATGCATTTATTCAGCTTTAAGGTTTCGAGCACACGGTACAACTATTTTGCTCATAGATAAGTATGCCATAAATGCAGGTGTACCTCTTTAATATAGACATGGCGTGTCCATACTATGTATGAATTGGCACACACATACCACTACTATTTTACAGGAAACAGTACTTCTAGTTATCCAATAGCTAACTTGTGATGCGTTTAAATTGTCATATTACATGAAAATACATTCAAGTTTTGAAACTATATATCAGTGGTTACATGCCACTATTAGACATATATTATAAATGTGCACTAAAATGGAAGAATTCCATTACCTATATCAATTTTCTTAATGTATATAGTTAGATATGTCGCTGTTACGTGTGTTCATTCGACAGATTTTAGATGGTTTTCGTTTTAATTGTTACAATTTGTGAACTTAGTCCAGAAGCCAAGTTTTCATTTCATTAGATATTTTTCTCTCAATCCTTGATGTAAATCCTTTTAAAACCCGACCCCGTCATAAATAGCTACCCCTATTATTATCATCCAGCAAATGCAGGTTCCCAAAATAAACCAGCCTATGGCTCCTGGACTAGCTACATCTATTATTATTATCCAGCAAATGCAGGTTCCCAAAATAAACCAGCCTATGGCTCCTGGACTAGCTACATCTATTATTATTATCCAGCAAATGCAAGTTCCCAAAATAAATCGGCCTATGGCTCCTGGACTAGCTACGACATTTCACCGTTCATTTTTTCTTTAGCTAAATAGTGTTCGTATTTTTGTGCACATATTTTAAAATAGTTTCCAAACTATATAATGAATCGTTACATGCCATTATTTGACATACTATTATATTCTAATTCCATATATGAATTGCTTTCTTAATGTATATACATAGCTGTGTCACAGTTACGCATTTTTTAGATGGACTTTAGATGGTTTACGTGTTTTATTGTTACATTTTGTGAACTTAGTACTGGAACCAAGGGTTAATTTTATTACATGTCTTTTCTCAATACATCCAACATGATGTAAATCCTTTTAAAACCCGACCCTGTCATGAATAGCTATCCCTATTATTAGTATCCAGCAAAAACAGGTTCCAAAAAGAAATCAGCCTATGGTTCCTGGACTAGATACGGAAGTTTACCTTTTATAACCGGCCTCGATGGCGTCGTGGTTAGGCCATCGGTGTACATGCTGGCAGGTGCTGGGTTCGGATTTCAGTCGAGGCATGGGATTTTTAATCCAGATACCGACTTCAAACCCTAAGTGAATGCTCCATGGGTAGGCGTAAACCACTTGCACCGACCAGTGATCCATAACTGGTTCAACAAAGGTCATGGTTTGTGCTATCCTGCATGTGGGAAGCGCAAATAAAAGATCCCTTGCTGTCTGCCGTAAAAGAAAAGTAGCCTATGTGGCGACAGCGGGGTTCCTCTTAAAAACAGTGTCAGAATAACCACATGTTTGACGTCCAATAGCCGATGATAAGAAAAATATCAATGTGCTCTAGTGGTGTCGTTAAATAAAACAAACTTTACTCTTTTTTTTACCTTTCATTGTTTCTTTAACTAAAAAGTGTTCGTATTTTTGTGTACATATTTTAAATAGTTTCCAAACTATATATATGTATATGAATCGTTTCATGCATGGATCATTTGACATGTATTCTAAATCCATATACGAATTGCTTTCTTAATGTATATAGTTAGATGTGTCACAGTTAAGTATTCTTTAGATGGACTTTAGATGGTTTACGTGTTTTATTGTTACACTTCGTGAGCTTAGTCCTGGAGCCAAATGTTCATTTTATTAGATTTGTTTTCTCAGTCCATCCAACTTGATGTACATCCTTTTAAAACCCGACCCTGTCATGAATAGCTACCACTACTATTATTATCCAGCACATGCAGGTTCCTACCTCCCCCCCCCCCCCCCCCCTCCAAAAAAAAAATAATAATAAAAAATCAGCCTTGACTCCTGGACTAGCTACGGAATTAAACTTTCGTTATTTCTTTAACTAAATAGTGTTCGTATTTTGGTGTACATATTAAATTAAAGAGTTTATTTACCTATATGAATTGCTTTCTTAATATACATAGTTAGATTTTTCAAAGTTACGTATTATTTAGATGGACTTTAGATGGATCACGTGTTTTATTGTTATACTTTGTGAGCTTAGTCCTGGAGCCAAAGGCTTATTTTGTTCATTTTTATTATTTTATTTCATCCTAGTTGGGGTCAATATTTTAATGTGATTTATTTATTTATTTATTTGTGTTTGCATATTCCTTTAAGTGTACACCTTTAACAAAATTAATATGTTAGTGTGACCGGGATGAGGTTAATATTCATAAATTGTATCGAAATGGACTGTACAGTACAAACCTCATGAATAAACATTGTCATAAGCATGGATGAGTACTTTACTAGAAATGAAAAAAAAACCATCTGCATTGTTGAATATTGAATATATTTACAAAAACAAAAATAGAAGTACATATTTGAAATTGCCAAGGATTGCAAACGCCCTTACCCCCATACCCACCCACATCCCGATTTTTTTTTTAATTAATTAAATTTAAAAAAAAATTAAATAATGATAAAAAAAAAATATATATATATATACTCTTCAAAAGAAGAAACGCAAAACCACATTGTCGTAACATTTGGAGAATTGATTTAATTATTGAATGGTGAGTCCGATAATTACCAAATGTTGCAGGATTGTTCACAATTCACTCTAGTCCATTGTGAGTAAGTGATAGGACACACCACCAAGGTCAAGGTCATCTGGAGTCAATACCGGGTGTGGCCTCCGCGTGTGTTGACAACTGCCTGGCACCGCCTGCCCATTGAAGCAACCAGAGTACGGATGACGTCCCGGGGGATGGTGGCCCACTCGGCCTGCAAGGCTGCTGCCAGTTCGGGCAGGGTCTGGGGCTGTGGTTGTCGCTGTCGGAGGCGTCGGTCCAACTTGTCCCATAGATGCTCAATTGGGTTCAAATCCGGTGATATCGATGGCCAAGGAAGGACATTAATGTTGTTGTTCTGTACGAAAGCCGTTGTGAGACGTGCTGTGTGAGGCCTGGTGTTGTCATGTTGGAACACTGCGTTGGCGTTGGCCATAACTGGAACGATGTGTGGCCGGAGGATCTGGTCAATGTAGCCCTGTGCATTCAGGTTGCCCTGCACGTGGACCAGGTCAGTTCTGCCAGTGTGTGAGATGGCTGCCCACACCATGACACTACCCCCGCCGAATCTGTCCACTTCCTGCACGCAGTTTGCCGCATAACGTTCACCACGACGCCTCTACACGCGACATCTTCCATCATGACGTCGGAGCAGAAATCGGGACTCGTCACTGAACCACACCTGTCTCCATCGCAGTTGAGGCCATTGTCGATGAATCTGGCACCACTGCAGTCGGAGTCGACGGTGTTGTGGTGTTAAGATGACACCTCGAACTGGACGTCTGGCACGAATTCCTACCTCACGTAGGCGGTTCCGTACGGTCTGGTCGGATATCCTGCGCAAACCTGGTATTGCTGCGGCTGTGGAGGTGGCAGTAGTCAATCGTTCCCGAAGGTGGCGTACCCGGATGTAGCGGTCCTGCCCGGGGGTAGTGACCCGTGGTCGACCGGATCTAGGGAGGTCACGTGTTGATCCATGTTGCTGGTAACGTTCCCACAGTCTGAAGATGGTGCTTCACATGGAATGCCCTGGCAACGGCCGTTCTGGATTCGCCTGCGTTTAGTCGGCCGATGGCATTGTTTCTCTGCGGTTCACTGAGACGTGGCATGTCCTGGATTGTCAACTGTCGGCCAGATACAGAGGCCAGGCAAGCGAACACCCTGCACTTTTATACTGTCGGTGTTCATGTTGCACGTGCAGACAACGCACGTGCAGTGGTGACATGGTTTGCAAGTGGCTGCGTTTTTCCGAATATTCACATTTTGGAACTTTATTGTACAGTAGCTGCGTTTTATCGAATGTAACCGTGGGAATGTGTTTGGGACATGCAATGACCTTATATTCACAAAGCATGAACCGGAAGGAAACATAAAATCGGAGTTATAACCCATTTGTACCCTTTTGCGTTTCTTTTTTTGAAGAGTATATATATATATATTTTTTTTTTTATCTTGAATAGCTATCCTACGACATAACTCAGCACAGAAACAAAACGTATCCGGCAAACCCAGGTTACCCCGAAATCGGCCTATGGCTCCTTGACTATCGCCAGTATTTACCTTCCATTGTTTCTTTAATTCTGACCAATGTTTATTTCAAGATCACGAGGGCAACAAGGTCAAAGTGAAGGTCAAAAGGTCATCACACTTTAACTTACATCTACCCAGAAAATAATGTCATTCTCATCAGATTGGACCAGTGGTTACTTACGTATGGACGTTCAAATATAGGGTCCCTCCCAATTTTGGTGACTTTTGTCAAACTGTAGCACCCAAACCGCTGTTCCGAATGAGCTCACCTGAAAATTAAGCTTGTTCAGCCAAAACCACCCAAGAAACAAAATTCAAGACAAATCTGAGGGGGAGGGTTTAAAAATTGCTCTTTTGTGAGGTGATTTGACACGGTATGACCCTATTGGGAAATGAAATGAAGTTAGGCTAGCACAAACCTTAAGAAAATCAGAAATACACTGGATGTCTAATACTGAAGAAAAAAAAATTCAGTCGTCAACAATGGCAAAAAAAACACTAAAAAACCCACTCAAAATATAATATATATTTAACACCGAAACTATCAAAGTATATATTGTTTGAGTGTTTTGATATTTCTGAAACTACGAACAGTCTTCACAAACAAGTGGAGAGATATTTTAGAAATTTTGAATTGATTTTTTTAAAAATCAAATTGTAAACAATTATGTCCAGATTTCAAATTCTATTTTCCCAATAGTTTTGATTAGTTTATTCTGAAACTTGGTACAAGGAGCCTCTGGGGAGGTTTCCACGCACTAATAGCGACACGATAAATCATTTTATTTATTTATTTATTAAAAAAGTCTAATTGAAAATTAGAAAGTCTGCTTTCACCATGAATGCTGATAGAATAGCTATGGAACTTAATACTGCGATTCTCTTACAATATCAACAAACTAACAGAGATATAGTTTGGAAGTTTACAATTTTAACACTCAAAAGTATCTTTGAATTATCACCTACTAACGACAAAATTGAAAATAAAATAGCGTAGCTCTCTTGACTGATATAACTCTTGTTTATTTAAATAAGCAACTCATCTCAATGATGTGTTTACTGTATATAGATATTCCAACAAACATGCTATTAGCTTTTGATTAATATGGTTTCCAATTGTTACACGTTGTTTTAACTTGTGTGTTCCAGTTTGTTACTTCGTGTTTCTTGAAATAAATTTTAAACTTCAGTAGTGTTTGTCTTTTTGTATGATTATATCTAGAAAACAACTATATCTTTATTTAAATATGTTTTGGTGCCGGGGTGTTGTTAAACATTATTTCATCCATTCATATCTTGCTTAAAGAAAGTACATGTATCTAAGAACAGTGATACAGTTATCGTAGGCTTCGTACAAATTAAAGGGGGCCGGACTAGCCCAGTGGTAAGGCACTCGCTCGTTGCGCGGTCGGTGTGGGATCGATTTCCGTCGGTGGGCCCATTTGGCTATTTCTCGTTACAGCCAGTGTACTACGACTAGTGTAACAAAGGCCGAGGTATGTACTACCCTGTCTGTGGGATGGTGCATATAACAGATACCTTGCTGCTAATCGACAGCGGGTTTCCTATCTCAATATCTGTGTGGTCCTTAACCATATGTCTAACGCCATATAACCGTATATAAAATGTGTTGAGTGCTTCGTTAAATAAAACATTTCGTTCTCTTTTTTTTTCTCTCTTTTTTTCGTACTAATTAAATATATCCTGCATATATATAATAATATTTCCATATGCTTACCATTTGTGACTCCCAATAACCGATATGTATTTTTGCGCTGGGGTGTCGTTAAACAAGCATTCATTCATTCATTCATATATCCTACTGTATGCTTTTGGCGTTTATGTTGTTGTTTTTTCAATTACGAATGTCCGGATGTCGTTTTGCCACTGTCCCTCTACACACTGCGATTGTATTTGCGTTAGGTAAATTTGTCTTTATTATGGGCGAATCCAGGACATAATTTGGGGGGGGGGGGGGGGGGGGGGGAGGAAGGGGCACAGTGGCTCGTTAAAAGGGCGTCTTAGTAAAATATTTAATATTTGCAGTTAATATGGATGTGTTTGTGTATAGGCTATATCACAGTGTACGAACTGAAGTGTACACTAAATGACTAGCTGTTGTTTTCTGTAGCGCTAGCGGCATTAGTAAAGGTTATTATATGAGCTTTGAGGCCCGTCGGAGCATTTTTTTTTTTTTAAACGTGTGGTGCGCTAATATTACAAATCGTGTGTTTTTACTCGTATACCACTCGCTTTCGCTCGTGATGTACGAGTAAAAATAATTCGTAATATAAACGGTCTCACACCCCTGCGTGTGCTGTAACCTCAACGTGGTGCAGGGGTGTAACATTCTCTTTGAGAATGGCCAATACAGCACAAAATTGAAGTTTTTAGTAAAATTCAGTATCCGTAAAATTCTGTGATATTTGTGTTTTTGTACTGTTCTTTACACTGTTTTTGTTTAAGTCTTGAATTTTTATATTGATGTTGATCATCACTTTATTTATTTGCATTACCATAGTTTGACACCCAATAGCCGATGTATTTTTCGTGCTGGGGTGTCGTTAAACATTCATTCATTCATGCGGTCTCAGACGGGAACTCGTTTAGTATATGTAACGCTCTGTAACGCTAGACCATAGGCCCCCAAAATATTACATGCCGTTTGGACTCCCCCCCTCCCCCCCCCCCCCGCAAGTCATGTGGTGGGTGTAATGTCGTTTTAACGTACTGTTTCGCAATTTGGGGAAGCACAGACATGGATTTCAACTCGATTTATAATCCTATGTTGAGTGTATACGTCTAGCGATAACCAACTAGGCCTATGTTAAACATTGTCGCTGTGACAGAGCGTTTATGAAAAAAAAGAAAAAGAAGAAGAAAAAAACCCCGCAAAAAAACACAACCCTGTGCGTTACATAACGGTGTTATATACGCCCACCCACCCTGTAACGCCACATAACATTTGGACCTACCCCCACCTACCCCTACCCACCCCCTAAAGCGTTACGTAATATTTGAATGGTCCCAATGTGCATTTTGAAATAGTGTCTTAAAATAGTCTTAAAATAGTATTGGATCTGGCGGAGGATGTATCGCACAAAGAGCACATGTAATAATCTGAAAAAGAAAATGAAGGGGATAATATAAGAATGATGTTTTTTACCAATTATTTCTAGACGCACATGGCGATCACTAGTTATGTGGAGACAACTACAGCAGTTGCTCTCATCCTACAGTTACGCTCATCATTGTAGTTACCCGTATCCCTTTTTTTTTTTTTTTTTTAAAGGGATAAAGTGGTTTCAGTGGGGTTTTAAAAAAAAAAATGTTTTATTGGTTTTATTGTCCCCAGAAACATAAGCAAGGTCAAGGTTGGGGCCTTGAATGATTGCTGTACATGGTATTATTGTATATACATAAACGATACATAATTAAAGCTATACACTCGTATATAAAGCACTTATTAAACAATATGTGTATACATATGCATGTGTGTGTGTGTGAGAGAGAGAGAGAGAGAGAGAGAGAAAGGAGAGAGAGAGAGAGAGAGAGAGAGAGAGAGAGAGAGAGAGGGAGAGAGAGAGGGGGGGGGGGGCAGATAGGGGGGGGGGGCAGACAGACAGACAGATAGACAGACAGACACGGACGTGTGGAGCAACAGGGATGAAGCCGAAGATAGACGAAAGGGAACACAAACGGCGTGAGCCCTATGCACACATACATAGTATTCAATATTAAGATGAAACAGATAGGCTTAACATGATACTGTAAAACAGGATATTAGCAATGCAAAAGCCTTACATAACTGAAGAGGAAATATTCTGGAGACTAGGAAGAAGAGTACTAGAAATAGAAACAAAGAGTGAGAGAAGAAGAAGAAGAAAAAAACTTTCTTGAAAGATAAATAAGATCACCGTATCCCTTTTGTCAGATAATCACATCCCATCTGAAGCTGACTAGACAGTTACCTACATCATCGCTTCGAAGTTACCTTTATCATGCCTAACTTACGGATTTCATTATCAGCCGAATTATACAACTTATCCTTAGTGCATCGATTCAAAATATATTCATACTAAGCCAGCTGCCGATACGCTCTATTAAAATGTGAATGTAATGCTTAGAAATACGGACATTCACATCGATTAATACTCATCATGTGCGCCCTCAGCCATATTGGATGCGAGTATCTACAGTTACCCGCATGCGGTTATCCCCTGTGATAGGTATCTACAGTTACCCGCATGCGGCTATCCCCTGTGATAGGTAACTACAGTTACCCGCATGCGGCTATCCCCTGTGATAGGTAACTACAGTTACCCGCATGCGGTTATCCCCTGTGGTAGGTAACTACAGTTACCCGCATGCGGTTATCCCCTGTGGTAGGTAACTACAGTTACCCGCATGCGGTTATCCCCTGTGATAGGTATCTACAGTTACCCGCATGCGGTTATCCCCTGTGCTAGGTATCTAAAGTTAGCCGCATGCGGTTATCCCCTGTGCTAGGTAACTACAGTTAGCCGCATGCGGTTATCCCCTGCGCTAGGTAACTACAGTTAGCCGCATGCGGTTATCCCCTGTGCTAGGTACGTTCCTTTCAGTTTGCGGCGTTGGTACAGCGCTTGGTTCTTGTGCAATCAGTTTGCGGCGTTGTTACAGCGCTTGGTTCTTGTGCAATCGAGATTTAAATTTCACCATAATCGGCCTTGCTTTATTCTTTGTAAATTTGCCCAAGCGATGTGCAATGCTGATGTCGTGCCTACTTATCTTCACATCGATGCCAGAGGCGGATCCGAAGCGCTTGGTTCTTGTGCAATCGAGATTTAAATTTCAAATGCCCTCAAAATGTTCAAATGCCTTTTTTGTTTGTATAAAAGATGTTTTGCACGTAAGCATTGTGCGTGTATGCGCAAGTTTGCAGATGTGCGTCTGTGTTACCGAGTCTCAATGGGGTTCACCAGATTGTCTAAAGTGAGTAATGAGCGCCTTAAAGAATGAATGAATGAATGAATGTTTAACGACACCCCAGCACGAAAAATACATCGGCTATTGGGTGTCAAACTATGGTAATGCAAATAAATAAAGTGATGATCAACGTCAACATAAAAATTCAAGGTTTAAACAAAAACAGTGTAAAGAACTGTGCATAAATAGAAATACAAATATCACAGAATTTTACGGACACCGAATTTTACTCTAAACTTCAATTTGTGCTGTATTGGCCATTCTCAAAGAGAATGTTACACCCCTGCACCACGGTGAGGTTACAGCACGCGCAGCGGAGCGCCTTAAAGTTGCGTGACCAAAGTTGCTTAATGATAGCCTAATAGTTTTTGTTTTAAAATTGTATATATTTTCAATATTACTAATGAACAATAGGCTCTGTCAGTTTTATGTATATCTGTCCTACCTAAACAGCTGTCTCTAGAATAGTGCCCTTTACAGCTATAATTTACAAATGTCCCTTTGTATAGTTTTTATGTATAACTGCCCTACCTAGAATAGTCCCCGTTCTCCAGCCCCCGGTCAACTCTAAAAATCACGATTTATTGATTGAGATCTAAGAGTAACGGGTTTGAACTCTTCTAAATAATGATGTTTGTTATAAAACTCCAAAAGAGGAAGTGATCACTTTCTGAAAATGGGTAAGTTTGCTATCAAGATGCCAAGGGGGGGGGGGGGGGGGGGGGGGGGTTGGAAACTAAAGATTCTTGGGTTATAATACTATGCAAAATAATGCTTAAAATAGTTTTAAAATGATTGTTTAAAATGGCTAATTTTGTGATTCAGATTCCAAGAAAAGGCATTTAAAGCCATCCATTTTTTTTAAATGACCCTGGGGAGCATGCCTCCGGACCCCCCCCCCCCCCCCCCCCCCCCCCCCGCACACATACACATATCGTGTCATGCTTAACGACCCTGATCATTAGCCCATTCCACTTTTTAAAAGTGCTCCGACGGACCTTAAATCTCATATAGTAATCTTTATTAATGCAGCAAGCGCTACAGAAAACCACAGCTAGTCATTTAATGCACAGTGCACTTCCGTTCGTACGCCGTTTTTTTGCCCCCCCCCCCCCCCCCGAAAATATGTCCTGCATCCGTCCATGCAGTCAGTACATCCACCACGACGTATACAGTTTAACCCGTTTATAGCCATGATTAATAAATCAATGTGTTCTAGTGTTGTCGTTAAGCAAATCAAACTTTAACAATTAGGAGCGTTGACGATACACTTACGGAACGGCGTCTGAAAAACCTCGCTATAAACATTTTGTAGATGCGCTGCTGCGCAGGACAGGAAGAATGATATACTTGTTGGTGTAGCCGTGTTTTTAAAACGATCAACTGAAAAGTAAGTTGGCATAATAATAAGATAAAACACAATGCAATTAGCATTTAATTTTATGTGTTAGTGAAAGCGTGACTGCTAAATTATGTTCTTGTAAGCCAGAAACATGTAGCAATGAATTACAAGTGACCAAATTACAGAATGGGGCCTACACTAAGACTGGCAAGGTCGATGACTGGGTGTTGGTAAAACGCGGACTGGAACGCAATAAAATATACAGTTGAGTATTGTAATGTTGAGACCTTAAGGTTTGACTTGATCTGAGGGTTGAAAAATTAACATGAAAGCCATGGTCGGCAGCAGGGTCAGTTCTTACGGGCTCTGCTCAAATTCAACTAGCCCTCCAATTTTCACATTCAAGTTTAACTGCATAGCCAAATTCAATTTTAACTAGAATGTTCTTTGTTGAATAATAACCATGTGCTCATCGTATATTGACCGTCTGCTTCCGGAAACCGATCAATTGGCGTGCAACTTCGTAATGAATAAATTTTTAAAAAATCACATGTTAAAAAGTTTTAAACCCATAACTCAAATAACACTTTTTGAACAAAAGAAATTCAATATAAATAAAAAAAAAATCTTTACAAATTAGTATTGAATTATACACATTAAATTTCATTTTAATACAGGGGTGAAGACATAACATTAGAATAGCTAAGGTATGCAGCTTGACTTGCGTTGTATCTGAAGTAAAAGAAAGAAAGAAAAATATAATGCAGTACAGAGTAAAGGAATCTTTCATATGTGGCCATGTGGGACAGGGCTATTCCACCCGAGGGTACATACTCTATAAGCCTCGTCATAATCATGCACCCGAGGGTGGAATAGCCCTGTCCCACATGGATACATAATGGAGGATTATTTTTCTCCCATGCAATAGATGAAAAACAAGCATTTTGGGAAAACGTGAAAAACTTAGCCTACATTTTTTACTTTTGTCTTACAATAAAATAATCATAACCATTGAAAGGACGTACCCAAAAATGGTTTATACTAGAAGTCTAAACCGAAAATAATAGTATTATTATGACAGCAGGTTTCCTTGTTTTTATAAAATAATATTAACAAGGTGAAACCTAAAAGCGAGCGCAAGTGAGATAAATTAAATACGTGTCAGTGTCTGTGTGTGTGTGTGCGGGTGCGCGTGTGTGTCAGTGTGCGCGCGCGCGTGGCTAGGGGCGTTCGGTTCCAGGTGGGTGATTAGGGCGGAACATAGCCCAGTGGCAAAGTGTTCTCTTGATGTGCGGTTGTTCTAGGATCGCTCCCCATCGGTGTATCCATTGGGCTATTTTTCATTCCAGCCAGTGCTTCACAACTGGTGTAACAAAGGCCGCGGGAATGTACTATCCTGTTTGTGGGATGGTGCATATAAAAGATCCCTTGCTGCTAATCGAAGAGAGTAGCCCATGAAGTGGTGACAGCGGGTTTCCTCTCTCAATATTTGTGTGGTCCTTAACCATATGATGACGCATTATAACCATAAATAAAATGTGTTGAGTGCGTCGTTAAATAAAACATTTCCTTCCTGGTGGGTGATTAGTTAGTACCACTCATGGAATGAGTCATGCGTGTATGCTGTATTGTATATATATATATATATATATACTGTTATAGTCAATATATACAATACATACATACTTGTATGTTGTATTGTATATACTGTTATAAATAGTGAATATATACAATATATACGTACGCACATGTCTCGTTCCATCGAGTTATAGTGTATTAATTACGTCACACTGTTTGAAGGTGTCACTCCTCTTGATAAGTATTCCATGGAAAAAAGCAAAAAAAGAAAAAAAGAATCAAATTGGCAGTCGGCGAAAAACTACAGGCTTTTTCTCCAAGAGATCTCAGCGAAGTCGAGATAGATGACATGGTTACAATTTAGTATTTGAAAGCTTGTTCGAAGGCTTCCACCCCTCTTGAAAAATATTCCATTAAAAAAAGTAATAATAATAACAAAAAAAAAAAAAAAAAAAAAAAAAAAATGAAGAAGAAACTTGACAGTCGACGAAAAATAACAGGCTTTTTCTCCAAGAGATCCAACCGATCTGCGGATTACGTTTTTGCCTTAATCTATTTACAAATATCGTTGTTTAAATAAAAAGCCGATAAGAGGAGACATTCAAGTATTTCACTACAGGGTACATTTACGATGACAACGTGATTTAAATCGACGAAACCATTTTTACTTCAGTAAATCGAAGCACAAGAACACGGAAGTGACGTTTTTTTTGTTAGGACTGATAAATTAAAATGTCTTGTTTGTTTCTTTTTGCTTCTTCTTTTTCATCTTAATTTTTGTTGTTGTTGTTCGACTTTTATATTAATGGAATCCCGATATGCCGAGGAACAAGAGAATAGAAGGCACTGCTTGAATCAACCGATATACGGCACTTGCCCTATTTATGAAACCAAAGCCATACACGAAATAAAAATTTTAAAAAAGCCAGAGGGTGGGTTGGTGGGGACCACATCTTTGGCCCTCCAGTTATGTATACTGACATATTGGCCCATCTTCGTTCTGACAAGACATATTAGGGCTGTTTACGTTTGGGTGCCCCATCCCCTCTTCCCATAACTGATGACTTTTATAATAACCCAAGGAATATGCACACTTTAACAGCAATTTGTGGCATTTTCAAACAAACAAAAAAGTAAGAAAAACTAAGTATTCTGAAGAAAAAGTAGGACAAATAGGACAAAGACCAAAAAGTACGGAAAAGTAGGATAGCTGGACAGTCTGTAAAACATTTGCCAATCAAGCCAGTACAACACAGTGTTTAAATAAATTATAAATTCATGTGTCGTGGCAACAACTGTTGGAAATCAAATTTGAAGCTCCCCCCCCCCATCCCCAATCTCACACACTCCGCCCATTAGTTATCCTACTGTCACACAACATGTACTCACAAAGCTTTATCTGTTCTAGAGGCATAGGCAGATAAAAAATAGTAATACATATTATAAGACAACCCATGCCTACAGAACAATAATAATAATACAAAATAAAAATTTAATTTAAAAAATGTATATATATATAAAAAAGGGCAAATATATATATATATATATATATATATATATATATATATATATATATATATATATAACATGAAACTAAACCACAGATTGCAGTTCACACAATGTGTTTAATATTTATTATGAGAATACTTCCTAACATTTTCTTTTTTCTCAAAGAGAGGGTCTTTACATATTAATCCCCATGCAGTCTGGTACAGGTAAATATATTTATTAAAAAATGTATCTTTCTGTGGCATCCATCTTCAAATCATTATCCTCGAAACTTGTACAGTCAACTGAACAATTAAGGATTACCATTTGATGGGCGGTGTCAAACTGAATCCCAAGTCTTGGAAGTCTGAATTACTCCTTAGCAGCAATATGTCAAACACAAAATAAACAATAAAATATTGTATTAAATGAAATTGCTGAAAGTGTTTCATTTTCAGCAGCAATTTCACCCCCTGCCCCAGTTTTTCTTTCACATATCAGTTGAAACTGTTCTATTATTTCTATCATTCTGTTCTCAATATCAAGATGTAATTTGTTTAATAGTTTGTCTTCAGAATCTCATTTTCGACATCTAATCAATGACTCCACATCCATTGGTCCAGTTGCTGAAATATATAAAACAAACATGTTAAGTATTTCACATCCATTTGAAGAAGTACATTAGTGTGTAACTTAATTACATATTGTTGTATTAAAGTTTAATTTAATTTTAGGAACACATTTTAACAGGAAACATAATCAATGTGACTAAACAAAGTATAAAATTAAAAAGTATAGCAGTAAATTAAGAAAAGTAGTAAACAATGTATTTAACTATGATGATGTTATTTGATTTCTATTAGAAAGTTGCACAAAGCTACATATAAGATGACATGTGGAAGAAGAAAAATGCCTATGCTTTGCTAAAATTTGGGATATAAAATAATGATAAAAAACAAAACTACTGTCTCCAAAAGAAAATCATATTTAGGTTAGGTAATAAAAACAAAACAGATGTAAGTGCCTCATCTAGGTGGTTATGGGTTTGAAATGTTTTGAAATTAGGGTTAAAGGCATTACATTTCAAGCACATGACCATTTATAAACAGCAGTTCTTTTACTATCATTTATCTAAACATTAAAACATATATCTATTTCCAAGATTTTAGGGTACATAAGTTTAACCTCAGTACCCTCTGGCAGAAACCATTAAGTTGAACATTCTAAGAATAACAATAAAGGAATAATAAAATGTCTTACCAGTATTTATTATAAATTACCCAAGATTGGTAATTGATCTACTGTCATCATTATTAACACTTGTCAGCAGAAGTATATATCTACTATGATTATAATTCAGTTGGAGGAGACAATTATTTTAACTAATTTTAATGCTATCTATACAAAAAAATGTTACACATCGAACAAAATTATGATGTCTAACCTAATGGCGTTCAAGCAAAGTTGGGCCCGCGGTTTTTGAACCGCGAAACATGATTGGTCCAGCGCGGTTGTCAATCACGCCGTACGGAGGGGTCAATTATTGAATGGCGGGAGGGAAGCGTGTGACGTAATCTAACACGTAATGACCAGCGCTGATTATGATAATGCAATCGGGATGACGTCACATTAATTACGTCACATACTTCAGAGGCTTTCACCCCTCTTGAAGAGTATTCCATTAAAAAGTATAATGGCAGACAGCAATCAATTACAGGTTTCTTGTCCGAGGTAGGAGATCTCAGCGATGTGGATATCAGGGCCGTAGCTTGGATGTTTTGGATGTATTTTGTGTTGTTGTTGTTTTTTGTTTGTTTTGGGGTTTTTGTGACTTTTTTTTGGGGGGGGGGGGGGGGGGGTGGGGGGGAGGGCAAGTTAAGAATAGGATTTGCTTTAAGTTTTTACATGATTAGTTTCTCTCCCACTCCCCACGGTAGCTACGGCCCTGGATATAGGTGACATGGTTACAATCTCGGATGTGGAATATGCCATTGTAACTGGGGGTTTTCACGATTCCTGTCTTATCAAAATGTCAGGAAAACAACTTGATAATTAAAAGTAGGAGAGTAATTTATGGTAATTGTTAACAACATATTGGGCTATTTCTCACAACTGGTGTATCAAAGGTGGAGGTGCATATAAAAGATCCCATTGCTAGTAATCGAAAAATATAACGGATTTTCTCTCTGAGACTATATGTCAACATTATCAAATGTTTCACATCCAATAGCCGATGATTAATAAATCAATGTGCTCTAGTGGTGTCGTTAAATTAAACACTTTTTTAACATGATTCGGACTTTAAAGCGTTACGTAATTGTTGAACGGTGCCGTATATATGTTTATGTACATAATAGTTTGTAATGGCCACACCTAGGTAAATTACTATTAGTTTTAATTCATTGCATTGTGTATTGTGATACTAGCTGTATGTCAGTGAAGAATGGTCTAGAATCGCCAAGTAATTTGCAATGTGCATATCTGACTAAAATAGCAAAACGCTGAACTGTATACGCCTTTTTGTGTCACACTGTGGAATTTACTAGTTATTTATTTCTGAACCTGTCGATTTCTAAGTTCATGGGCGTACATGGTGTGTGTGGGGGGGGGGGGGGGTTTCGATGGGTTCGACCGAACCACCCCCACCCACCCTGAAATCGCTTTTTTTTATAATTTATTATATCTGACATTGATATCTCACATTATTATATTTACTCAACATAGAAATATATGCCCAATATCTCTGCAATCTCTTTTGGAACCCCCCTTTTCAAAATCCCTGACATTATTATATTTACTCAACATAGAAATATATGCCCAATATCTCTGCAATCTATTTTGGAACCCCTCTTTTCAAAATCCTATGTACGCCCATGAAGTTGCACATACAAATACTTGTTATTTCCAAAACACTTTTACTTTTCTTCTTACGTGTAACCAACTGCAATTATTTATATTAAAACAAACCCAACCTCCCCTCCTCCAATAAACCAAACTATTTTGTTGGAGGATGGGATGGACTAAACCTCGTTCGCTGTATTGTTAGTGATGTTTTTGATAGACGTTTTAGTAATAGAGAAAGTAACTATACGGCAATGATTCATCTTATTTATAGATCTACTTAGCCAGTTATTTGGCACGTTTTTTGTGTTTTTTCTGAATCGCCGGTGTGCATTGTAGAGTTAATTTCTTACTTTGACAGTTGCCGCCATTTTAGTTGAATGAATGAATGAATGAATGAATGAATGTTTAACGACACCCCAGCACGAAAAATACATCGGCTATTGGGTGTCAAACTATGGTAATGCAAATAAATAAAGTGATGATCAACATCAATATAAAAATTCAAAGGTTTAAACAAAAACAGTGTAAAGAACTGTGCAAAAATACAAATACAAATATCACAGAATTTTACGGACACCGTATTTTACTCCAAACTTCAATGTGTGCTGTATTGGCCATTCTCAAAGAGAATGTTACACCCCTGCACCACGGTGAGGTTACAGCACGCGCAGGGGCCATTTTAGTTGAGGACATTACAAGGACAGGTCAAAGAAGCGTTAAGCAAAATGGTTATAAATATAATTTATGAATTTTGACCAGCAATAAACATAATTGAACAATACAATGACTAGAAATAGTGTTCAGATTTAATATCAGCGATAAATTAGGACATTCGTGTAGTTTGTCAGACTTATTTTGATCGGTAACATTGTATTGTCGTGTATTTTTGAATTTTATATAAACGACCGCCGTGTATATTGACTTGGCAAACGAGGGCCGACTATATACATGGCAACTAATAAAACATATTATTTCATGACGAAAATAACTGAATACGCTGAAATAAAATAATAAACAGTCGGAATATGAACTCACCATTAATTATTATTATTATTATTATTATTATTATTATTATATTATTATTATTATTATCAGGCGCGTGTGCATGGAATTTAGCATGGATAGAGTCTAGACGGCCACAACGCTATAATGCTTGGTTCAAAAACGGCTAACATGTTTTCCAGTGTCACCAATGTGGCATACGACCAGTTAGTCGTTTTTCGTTAAACGTTTGCAAACTATTTTGACTAATTCGCAAAGTGGTCATTCAGTTTAAAGGGACAGTCCTGAGTTTGCTGCATTGTAAGATGTTTTCGACTAATAAAATATTTCTACGATTAAATTTACATATTAAATATATTTTCTTGTTTAGAATATCAGTGTCTATATATTCAATATGTTTCTGGTCGTCTTAATATTTGTAAGAAGCCCAAACTGGATGTTGTCTTCAAATAATTTGGTACGTACGAAAAAAAAGAAGAAGTATTTTAGGAAATAAAATGAAATTTAACACTGTACAAATATTAGAACGATCAGAAACACGTTTAATATACATTCACTAATATTTTATGCAGAAAAATATGTTTGATATGTAATTACAATCGTTAAAAAGTCTCTGTTAGTCGATAACATCTTAAAATGTGCAGCAAACTCAGGAATGTCCCTTTAATGTATAGCGTTAAAAAAAAAAAAAAAAAAAAATGAGCCTACTGTCGCATGTATTGCCATCCAAAGGTTGGCTTAATTATTACTTAACCCAGTTGAATCCAGTTCTACGTGCAGGGACAAGTTCAGCCTGCCGTTTGTGCGTGTGTGCAAGGACGTTAAAGGGACATTCCTGAGTTTGCTGCATTGTAAGATGTTTCCGACTAATAAAATATTTCTACGATCAAACTTACATATTAAATATATTTTCTTGTTCAGAATATCAGTCTCTCAATATTAAAAGCGTTTCTGGTCGTCTTAATATTTGTAAGAAACCCAACCTGGGTTTTGTCTTCAAATAATTTCGTACGTACGAAAACTAATAGTTTAGGAAATAAAATGCAATTTAACCTAGTACAAATATTAGAACGACCAGAAACACGTTTAATATGCAGCCACTAATGTATGCAGAAAAATATATTTGATATTTAATTACAATCGTTAAAAAGTCTCTGTAGGTCGATAACATCTTTAACATTGCAGCAAACTCAGGTATGTCCCTTTAATCTTGCATTTTTATAGCCCCCCCCCCCCCCCTAGATATAACACCGGCCCATCCACCCCAAAACGGTAGTAGTAGGCTAATAATAATAATAATAATAATAACTGTGTATTATTATGATTATGATTATGAATATTATTATTATTGTTGCATGTTGGCAAAGTCACGTCGCGGTGGGGTGGATGGGGGCGGTTGTTACAAAAACATTACATAAATTTAGAAGGGAACCCGGGAGTCGTCTCAGCGTTACTGGTATAAAACATGTATTTTGAGTTTATTGCCCCTTGCAATTTTGCGCATTTGAAATTCAGAAAATGTACTGTTCGTACAGTACTTAGTATGTATTCTTCCTGTTCCAGATGGTTCGGTAATATGGAACAGTCGAGTACTTATTTACCGCCTATATACATGTTTTGCTGTGATTATAGCCAGCCCTCCGTTGCGGTGGCTATATACACGGTCGTCGTATATATAGTCACATCGTATATAAACACCGTCTAGTTCAGAGTATTTTTTAAAAATGTAACAATTCCTATTCCAAGTCAGCTTTTATAAGGTGGAAAATGAAGGTGTTTGTTATCTAGATGTTTAGAGTCTTTTGCATACGACTAACGATAAATTTACCTGTAGATGCAAAGGCCTAACTAGTCGGGATTGTCGACGTTTAACATGCTTCTGTTAATAAAATAAATTAATATATAAGCTTATTATCATTCAGTACATGTTTTTCTTAATTTTTATTAACTTATTTTCATTGTTTTTTTGTTTTTTTTCTATTTAACCTACGTCGCAGAGAACGGTCAAGCGTTCTCGTTACACAAGCTTGGCAAATTGTTTTGACACTGCGGTTATTCGGGGGTTGCCCATCACGTGACTACAAAAATAATACGTCACACCTCTTCGCCCCAAAGAGCCGCTGTTTCCTGAATTATGGACCGTTGACATAATTCAATTATTTTTTACAAAATATCAGTAATAAGTGGGTAATGTTATTTATGTAGATGGAATAAAGTACTTTTAGCGACAAATCAAATGTATACATTTTCAGATAATACTTTCTTAGGTCAACCATCCGTGACAGAGCACCTTTAAAATGCCAAGTTGCCTTACATACCTGTTACCTCAGTTGAAACTGAAAGTTTAAAGAACTAATATTGCAGTAACAATGAACATAACCAGCTGGATATCACTAGACAGTGCTATGTTAAAAAAAAGAGAATGGATTGACTGCATAATGAATGATGAATTAAAAGTAAGTAAGCTTTCAAAATGGGTCTTTGAATTTTGAGAACAACGGTCTTGAACGTTTGTGAAAAGTTTGTGAGTTTTTAAGTGAGAAGTTTGTATGAACCCTGGTACTACATGGTGTGGGATCCCTGAGATCTATGTATGTGTCATGTAGTTTCCTTGGATCTCATCTTCCATACCCATCCCCAAAACCGACATGTCGCATCAAAGTCTTGCTTATACTTGCAGGTATGGCCTTTTTAAAGGTCACCTTTGGAACTATTCTGGTTATTTTTTTCACGACAGTCAACACTGTTAGAGGTAAGGATTCAGTTTAATATTTTTAATAACCGAGCCAAAAAAAAATAAAAAATACCAGCAACAAAAACCAAAACAAATCCTTGCAGCATTTTATTCTTACACACTTTTCAGTAGTTTAAAGTGCATCAGGATGGTATTTGTATTCTTGTAATATTGTTCAAACAAACAAATTATACTAAGGAAGGAATGTTTAATGACACAGTTTAAACAACAACTAAAATAAAAGTAAAATGGTCAGTTTTTCTTTTTAACTTCAGGTCATTGCTATATAACTGCAATCATTTTGCCTGTTGAAGTACAATGGCAAGAACTCTGCTGGTTTCATTAATATTTAATGAAACATTGGAACTACACTTGTGTTCAATGAATATCACATCTATACTTTAGCAAAATTTACCTTTCTCATTCCTACTCCATAGAGTTTTGTTGGTGGCTTTGTGTATTGTTTCTCAACATGACTGTCAAAGATAGTACCTTTTCTGGTAGAACCATCAATTTTTCCCAAAACTATGTTGACAAATGTGTTTGCAATTGGTCAGTTAAATGCGTAGATCAGAGCATAACCATCAAACATGTAAGGTAAGCAAACATGTCAATCTACACATTATCACTCTATAAAACATTGGCTTGCCACAAGCATTATTCCAGTTTATCATGCAAAATCAGATTAACAAATGTTGTTGTTGGCATATTCATCCAGATTGGAAACTATGACGCAGCTATATAGACAAAATGTTTCCTCTACACATGAAGCATATTCTCGGGTTGTGGTTGAACGCTATTAATGGTTTGCTATCTTGGTCATTCTAGAGACGAAGTTTTGATACCATTTGGGTTGTCATCAAATACTGTGCAGGACATACTATACTTCAATCACACTGAACCAGTTGATAATGTGTAGGGTGATAAGGAGTCATTGACAAGGCCAGAAAGGATAGGAGGCTCTGGAGGTGTGTCCACCTATCAAGAATGTCTCAGCTACATTTGAAAATAGCTAATTTCTAAACATACTTTCTAAACATTCCATAATTTGACAGTCATCTACATCTTGTTTAAGGAGATTGGAAACATAATTTGAATATAGCAAAAACAACGTAGATATGTATTCCAGAATATACATGATCTGCGCTGCTATGTATTAATCATAATATGAAACCTGTTCGTTGTATGGCAATTGCTCATGTTGAATGATAGTTTAATCATAGATACCAGTTTAAGATATGCCATTTTCATTGTTGCTAGAATAACAGTGATATTGTCTTTAATTAAATAATAACATTATACGATAAATATTGATGATATTCAACCCATACCCCCCCCCCCCCACAAACACACACACAACAAAATAAATAATAATAATGTTCCTTAATTTGTACAAAATGACTTTAAATTATCTTAACACGATGGGATGTCTACCATCTTTGTAAACCTTAGCATTAAGCATGTGTCCTCATTTCTAACAAATGTTCCTGAAATTATTTTTGCCCAGTTGTTTAGAAAGAAAGATGGGATCTGTTTAAATTCCTAATAATATTACAAGAAGCACATTTCATATCATTCTACACCAACGCCAAAGATTAAACAAAGCATATATGTATAAATGTATATTTATATTTATATTTATATTTTCATAAACATATTTGGAATTATAGTGTGCATACTAGAGCTGGAACGATTCACTCACGTAATCGGTGCATCGAATACAGACTATCTGCGATACGTATTCGTTATTCGGTACCCAAATAACGAAATATATTCGAGGGTTGTTTTGGGTTGTTTGCTTTTCTTTTTAAATATTATTAGTTGCTTAATATATAAATTTAGAGAGATCACAGTTTGCAAAAGAGTATTGTAAGCAGTCTATTATCCCTTAACCAAGGTATCATGAAGAAGTGAACTCACAATGGCTAAATTACACCAGTCACGTTATTGTTTTAAACTGACATGCGATAGTACACATGACATATATTAATAATGTGTTAAACGTTTCGTCATTGCTCTGTCTTAAACGCCAGCAATATGGGTTTTTGAAAATACTTCAACGGACTTTGTTTTCCAAAGTTGTCTGAAACTGTCGCGAATAAAAAAAGCCATGCACTTTGTCGTTTAAAATATGTAATAACCCGACGGATGAGTAATTATTATATTACATGTATGATGTATTATTATTATTAATGGTCAAACTAGTTATAAATATTCCACAGGGTCAACGCATGTTATACTGGTAATTAACTAACCAGCAGGAGAATTCTTCAACAAACGTAACAGCAGAAATTACTGCAGCCTGAATAACCGTCCAAAATTTATTTTGGCAAAACCATGTGCGATGCCCAATGAAGTAAGAGTTGACTGTCTATTGCAACCTTTAAAATATAGGCCTATCATTCATTATTCTTATAAAAAACAAGAAAGAAAAACTCTTGTCAAGTCGAAAAGATATATTAATATATTTAAAATCTCTAATGTGTAAGTGTAGCAGTATCAGATTTTACACTTTTTTCAGAATACAGGAAGGAAAACGTAACAGCTACGGGTTGGTTCAGACGATTTATTCAGTGTCACAACAAACTGGATGAGAAGACAAGGGAAAATACCCTACAAGAACAATAAAACAACAAACATATCACATCATAGAATACATATAGAATTCATGTACATGTCATCAAAGTAAAACACCACAACAAACGTATGCATATAACATTTATATCACAATTTAAGCAAATGTATATCTTTAATCATATTCATCCCATCATAAAAATAATGTAAATTGAATTACCCTGCTTTAAATCCTAAGTATTTAACGCCAAACTATAAAACGCATTCGATAACATAAAGCAATGAATGAATGAATGAAAGTTTAACGACACCCCAGAAAAACATAAAGCAAATGCATGTAATAAATACACTTGATGAACATGCCAAATACAAATAGGCATATACCACAGTTATACATGAAAAACTGATATTTGACAAACATAATACATAAAACTCATACCAGGTAGATGACACCTGGGTGTGAGATAAAGTAGATTCTCCAGCACACAAAAAGAGAACAGGGTGATCTATAATTCAAATAAAAGACGTATAAAGGAACCCCTTCACAATTACCCAGTTAATACATCACATATTGTTCAACAAGATGAACTAAAACGCATACACATACCCAAATAACATGACATTCGGGTTGTAGATCTATTTTAAGCAAGCTATCACAAATAAATAGTTATACAATGCAAGTTAATCTATATACCCAATATAAATAATCATTACTTTATACATTCACAAAGCTATTAAACAAAAACTAGCCACAATAATGTCTAATGTTGTTAACTAGCAATGTATGTAGGCAAGACATACATATACTAAATAAAACAAAATACACAGTATAACCTTTCAAGTAATTTTCACCTTCAATTAATATTTTCAGTTCTAACTTTAAAAATGAAAACTGGCCTGAAAAAAATCTTAGCAGGAGAAATGCTTAAGAATAAACCTGAACCCTAGAGACAGGTTGTTTTATTCCCTGATGGCAAGTAACGTGAGTTAGTCCAGTGTAAACTGAAATAAACGATTACCACATTTACCAGTTACCAGTCTATTGTTTGACATAACCTGGCGGAGGATCAAATGAAACATAAGTTACACAATAAGCTGACAGCAGGCAAACTGTAAATAAAAGTTACATTAATTACAAAAGCTGATAGCAGGCAATATCTGCACACAAAACATTAAATACAAACCCTAACTAAAACAAATGCCACATACTTCCACATAAGTGACAAAGAATATAGTTATAAATGCCTACTTAAACTGCTGTAAATAACATGTGGGTATTTTGGGTTTTGTTTTCCATTCTGGTCTAACTTACCTGTCACTTCGTGTGTCAACAAGCGTCCGACTTTGCTACATGTGATTTTTCATTTTCATTTTGTATCATTTCTAAATAATAAAATCCTAGTTTTAGAAAAAAAGAAAAAACATTTTCCAAAGGGAATGACGGCAAACCAAGTAATGCAGCGCTGCATTTGTCTTGTCATCGACACTGATATTTTAGGGGCATAACGGCAAGTAAGGCGAGCAATTGCCGCTGGTGCCGTGGTGAAATTTGAACCCTGCTGCCTATCATCCTTTCAACTCTGCATTGTTTCAGAGATACGATTATGATATCGGAATTTTCTTTTGTCATCAGATTGCATACTCTCAACTATTTAGGCAATATTAGCATACCTCTTTCACGTTACAAATCAAGCCAAGCATGCTATGGTCAGCAGCAGTGTTGGTCTACGATAGAAGCCAATTATAAAATGATTGGAGCATCACTTAAATTGTGCACCAATGCTTGCCTATCTTCCTCCAACTGATGAAGCCTCTGGTGAACAAATAAACCCTTTAGAACCATATCCACAAACATTAGATCCAACTGTATATGGTTGATCATGAGAAGTGACTTGAAAATATCTTATACCCACCATTGTCACTGATACATTATTGTCTCCAGATGCGTTGCTAAAACTTGATAAGATACTCATGTGAAAGTCAATATGCATGTAGAACACACACATGTAGTTGCAACAGTTCCAAATTGGTATGTAAAGTGTTTGGTATGGGAATGTTGTCAGGTTTGTTTCAGTGATCAAACGATGCAATTGATTTGGCAGAAAATGAGAGGATGAAGAATTAATAGTAAATCTAGGCACAAGATAAAAAATATGGCATTAAAATTATCAAAATGCATTGTGGTACAACATACGTACACTTTAACTATAGTTTACTAACACATGGTTTCTAACTAATAGACTGAACATTTGGTTGTGCTAACAGAGACATTGATGATATGTTAACTTTGATGACGTCCTTTCTGGTAACAGAGTATCTTAATGTTTAATACATATTCACTATTTCTACTGGTGCCTCAGATAATTGTTCAATTATTTATCTTGTAAAAAAAAACATAATTGATATTTCTATATCATGCCTGGTTACAGAGCAATAGCACTTTGTTGGCTTTGACGTTCCTTGTAGGCCATATGGTGTCCCTTGGAGGCCATATTGAATATTGCATTTATGGTGTCTAAAAAGATATATTTGGACAAACAAATGCGATGGAATCATTTCGATTCCATCCAGAATTGGTTTTGTAATGTTTACGTGATACTGACTTTTACTCAAAATTTTAATTTGATCTATCTGTGATATTTGTATTTTTGCACAGTTCTTTACACTGTGTTTTATTTGACACTTGAATTTTTATATTCATGTTGATCATCATATTGTTTTTTCCATTACCACAGTTTGACACCCAATAGTCGATGTATTTTTTGTGCTGGGGTGTCGTTAAACATTCATTCATTCATTCATTCATTCATTCATAATGGTGTCTACTGCGTTCTTCAGATAATTATTTCATTGAATTGCTTATATTTTAGAACATACAAAAAGATATATAATTAATGTTTTCATCATCCCTGGTTACAAATATATATCACATTGTTGATTTTTAGACCCAATGTGATCTTCTTGAATATTTTAAATTGCTCAACGGTGACACCTGGATATTATTATATATGCTCTAAAGATAAATAAACAACATTAAAATAAAAATAACCGAGAATTGCAGATTAGGCCAAAAATCGCCTCTCTGGTGCTGGACTAGTAAGTTTATGATTTAATTCCATGGAATTTTGTTTTATTGAGTACATTAAAAACCTCTATGTTGTATTTGCAGGTGTGTCTCTGAATATGACTGGTTCATCTTCCCATGCAGTGCTCAATGAATCGTTTACTTTCACCTGCACTGTCACAGACGCTGCTAATCTTAAGGATGGTGTGGATTTTTATATCAATACAACTCCACCACTTGCTCCAGTAGGTTCTCTCTACCAGAATATGGCTACATGTTCAGTGTTTAATACTCCAATTACTACAAGATACACTATAGCTTGTGGAAGTGGAACAAACAGTTCCTTGGCTACCACTAAGATCTATACGTTGGTGATCAGCAGTGCTACATTCAATGATAATACAACCTGGTGGTGTCAACTGGCAAAAAGAAAAACAAAAAGCAACATTTTTACACTGTCTGTTTACAGTAAGTGATGTCCATTACTTTTGGTGGGGAGGGGGGGGGGGGGTTGGTGTGTTCGTCCTACCCCCCCCCCCCCCCGGCATTGATAATATTTGTTGTTGATTATTAATTAATAGTGAGTGAGTGAGTGAGTATACATGTATTTGAGGGCCCAAACATGTTTGTGGGTGTTCGGAGGCATGCTCACCCAGAATAAGTTTAAATATCACATGTTAATACAATATAGACCGAATAGTGAGATGTGGTGTGTCCATTAAGGCGTTTTTTTCTTTTTTCTTGAAACCGACCCTACCTAAAAAAAATGGCTTACCCTGATTATTTTTCCCTATTTAAAAATGTTTTATTTTCATTTAAAAAGCAGGCATAACATTCTTCCGCGGATTTGAAAGCTATTTAGGTCGTTTCTATGAATCGTCCAAATCCGAGGAGTTTTTCTTTCTTTTCTTTTTTTCTTTTTTTTTTTGGGGGGGGGGTGGGGAGGGGGTGTAGGTACCTATAGTTTGTAACTCAGATGGTCTAAATACATTGTTCTCAATATTTATAATCTGCTTTTGTGCCGTGTTGGGTTACTTCACGCATTAGACCTGTAATCGAGACCAGCCACTTGTAAAAACAACGGGCTTTGGTTCGACACTATAGCAGGCTATACGTAAAATCACTAGCCATTGGATGGGCATAATGAAATGAAACAGATTTGACCAATCACAAGAGCCATAATGATTGCACTACTTAAAGCTTTTCAAGCGTCTGGACATTATTAATTAGGCTAAACATGGTAAAATTATTGGCTAAGGAAGAGGAATCGCGAGTTCAAGAAATCAACAAATTAGTGAAAAATAAGTTTAAATGGACATGGCTTGAAAAAACGGTGAAACTTGACATCAAAATCGGAAAAAAACATTGGAAACATTGTTGACAGCTTGGGCAATTTTGTTTAGAAAATGTGACATTCTTGGTAGGGCACTGTGTGTTTACTGTAATGACTTGATTAATTACGGTTCACGAGGGTGTGTTGCACTCGTAGAGCATGCTACCAAAGTAAAGAAACATTCCTGGTAAGGCATTGTGTGTTTACTGTAATGACTTGATTAATTACGGTTAACGAGGGTGTGTAGTATTTTTCGTGAAATTGTGTCCTTTACTAAATTATAATTACAAACGGGTTGGGGGTTGAGGAATGTGGGAATTTAAATAGTGACAGGTTTAAAAAAAAAATACTTTGTTGAAAGGAGTGCTGTAAATTTGACAAGTTATTCCAAATAAATATTGTTATTTTTATACATTCCTCCATTTTGTGCATATATCTTTCTATTTTTATTATACAATTGTTTATATAACTAATTTGTATGTCATTTCTCTTCCTCGAAAATTGATGTAAGGATTTGTTTTTTTAATTTGTAAATTGGTGTTTGGTTTCACTTTGGTGATGGTTGTGTGCTATCTACAAGCATTTCTGCTAATACTTATTTTCTCCAAGATACTAAATTATTAGATTAGCTATAGTGTAGCGTGAAATTATGTATTTGTATATGCTGCTTTTTGTGCTATCTATTTCTGCTAACACTTGTTTTCTTCAACATGCTAATAGTAATTTATTTATGTATAAAGCTGGCTAACATATCTACATTGTACTGTGTAGATGATGCCAAAAGCATCAATATTAAAGTATAATAAATATGTATGAACCATGTGCTACATAACATCCCCCAGCTGTGGTCTTATCCCACACTCAAATGTTGGTGGTCTTAACTTTGTTTTACGTATATACTTTTCAAGCATATCAGATTTTTAAATATAAATGGTATATACATTTGAACATTTGTGAAAAGAACATTTAAATAAATCAATCATATGAGCAACTTGTACATGTATAATATACATCCAGTAGTCGAAATTCGCAAAAGCTGTTGCAAAATTGATTTGCGACAGCATATTGCACTCACAAATTTATTTTTTTATAAGTTTTCATTTCCATGTCACTCGGAACAATTGATTTCTTATAGTGTTCTTAATGTTATTCAATATAATTAGTTTTTTTTTCTTCAGTATTTTCTTTAAAAGTGCCGCTGCAAAACTACATGTACATGTAATTTGCGACAGCAATCATGTGCCGTCACAAAATTGTTCAAATTTCATGGGCTATGCATGTATACCATTCATATTGTAATTGGTTAATTAATTGGTCCTGGTTAGCGTCATTTAAACAAAGTAAGTTAAAAGTAATTCAGGCACTTGTCTTTGGCATTATTTCAGAACACAGTCTTCCTCTGAGTTTTGCGCCTGCCCTTGTCAGTGCCGCCAAAGAACTTGCAAAAGACCCAAGAGCCTTATATCATGTGAAGTTGGACAGAAAGACTGCAGCTTACAAGATGACATATGGAATTGGAAACACTTTCACTCAGAAAACTGTTGATGCCCTCCAGATAAGTACATTTTCCATGAATATTGATGAAAGCACTAGCAATAACAACAAGAGGATCCTTGCTATCTTGGCTAGTTATTTCTGTATCAAGCAGAAAAGAGTGGTGGTGGAACATCTGAAATCAGTTGAACTGATCAAAGTAGACACCAAATGTGCTCCATGATACAGATGCAGTGTTTTCAGAACTGTCTATTCCTTGGAATAACTTGGTATCCATACTTATGGATTCCTGCGCAGTAATGCGATGCTCGAAAAAAATGGCTTGAGGTGAAGATCCGGCAAGAAAAAGCACCACAGCTACTTGACATTGATGGAGATTAATGTCACTATATCCACAATGCTTGTAAGAAGTGTTGTGGTCCATTCGAGGGATATGTTGAAGGATTGGCAACAGATCTTCATAACGACCTGAAGTGGTCTGCAGATCTCAAACAGTTGCTTGTTGAAGTTTGTGAAATGCTTGATATTCCTTTCACTACACGGCAGATATTCCTGGCTCATAGATGGCTTTCGTGCTATGATGTCACAGCAGCGAACAACATTATGATGTATGCTTTCAGAGAATTCTATTATGGCTTTCTGACCACTGAAGATAAGAAACTGTATAAGTCGCCTGTCCATAATCTACTATTAATGAGAAATGTTTCTACTAGTGGTATGGATAGGATGAAAGAAATCTGGCATGAACTCAGTAACAAAAAACTAACAGAAGATGGACAACTGAGAAAGGAAACAATCATTGAGAAAGTCATTGTAAAACACAAGCAAACATAATTGTGCGCATCCTTTTATACCGCTGTTTTACAGTTGCTGAAGGACTTTGTCTTGTTATTTCAAAAGAAATCGCCAATGATTCATCTGCTTCATGATGCACAGGACCAGCTACTGAGGGATTTCATGGCCTGCTTTGTGAAGGCTGAACTTGTGGTACACAAATCAGCTGCACAACTTAAAGCTATGAATCTTGGAATTGATGAAGGCCAATCTTCTAGGAAGTCAGATATGTTTGTAGGAATAAAAGCTGAGATTTCCTCAAAAGAGCCAGCACATCATATATTCAATGTACTACACAGATGCAAAAAAGCTACCCTTGGATAATGCCATGCTGAGAGCTGTTTCTGCCATTGATCCAGATGCACGGGGCCACAATGAGACTGTGAAATGTATTAAAACCCAGAGAGATAGTCTTAGACATTTTCTCAGTGATGAAGATGTTGAGAAGTTATCTTTAGAAGTGCACAGATTTCAAGTAGATACTTCTCTTCCTTCTTCGAAAAAGCTTAATGTTGGAGAAAACCAGAAATATCCTGCTCTAACCAAGATGATCATGCCAGTTTTGACATGTTTTCATGGACCCATGGTCGAGTCATCCTTCAGTTTGATGGGGAACATTATTGACCCCAAATCCTCGAAGATGAATGTCAGCACCTTCAATGCTATACAGACAGTGAAATATGGACTGAATGCTAGGCAGACACCTTCTCTTGAAATGTTCCACAAAGAAGATGTGCTACACACCAGAGTGGACAAGCAGCTATGTCTGAACATGAGGAGTGCTGCAAAACAGCAAAAGCAGCGATGGAAAGACCTAGTTCTTTTGAAACAAAAAAGACTTGACACATTTAAGGACAATTTGACCTATGTTCCACCAAGCAGTCAGGCCAGACTATCAGTTGCCGAAGCTGAAAAGATTGCAAGAATACAGCACCAAAAATCACAGAAGAGGAAGGCCATAGAGAGATTACATCATGTATGTGCCGAAAAGAAAGCCAGAATGTAACCCATGTGCATTTAAATATCTTCATGCATTTATACTTTCTGTAACTAGGACATTCACCACATTGAAATTATTTGACATTATTTGTCATCTAATAGTGGCATTTGCCATAGTTTGACACCCAATAGCCGATGTATTTTTCGTGCTTTGGTGTCGTTAAACATTCATTCATTCATTCTAATAGTGGAAAATTGTGAACAATCATCTCTGATGTACATGTTTCTTTTAAACAATTACTGGATTATATTGATCAACAAGAGAACTTCTACTGCTTAACATTTGTTGTTGATCAACTGAACTAAAGAACTGCCTACATATTATTTCTGATGTATCAACAAAATAACTTTTACTACTTAGCATTTATTATTGAACTGCCTACACTTAACATTTGTCATTGATTGATCATCTAAAGAACTTGCTACTACAGTACTTGTGATTGGTTTATCAACTGAAGAACATCCTAGTTCTTACTCAACTAAATTGGTCCTGACAATACTTGTTTGTCACTTTAAGGTATGGTTAACTCAGTTTTACTGTCTGCCTGTCTGTATTGTTTATTCGGTGTTTGTAATTTTGAAAACTTAATGTGATGAATATTATGAATTTATCTTTTAAAAATCTATTGTTCTGTTCTTTTTTTTTTTTACTCTAAAGTGCCAAGAGAGAGCCCCTGAGAGCATCATTTTTTTTTTTTTATCCTGGGGGGGGGGGGGGGGGGGATCCCCCCTTCTCGACCCTCCCCCCTCACGGCCTTTGACCGTGTGCTGTCCACTTTGCGCACAGTTCGCAAAGCTTTCAGCTAATTTCATCAAGTGTCATTGTCATGCCTGAAAAAGAGTACAAATGTTGTTTTTGTAAAAACTAGACTGGCCCTACCTGATATTTTTTAGTCATGTTCCCAGAATCATTTTTAGGTACAAAGCAGAATAAAATTTTAGTTTCTTGATTTGTTAAACTCTATATTTGATTATTCATTTGTTAATCTGTCTATCTCTTTTGTAAGATGTAATATGTATGTAGGATGCATGTTCCTTGTATACTAAGCATATCTGAAATTACTGAAAAAAAAACAATACCAAAGGATGCTGTGATGTTGGTGTAAACAAATAACTCCATTGAAAGTGAAAATGCTGAAATTGAAGTAAATGGTAGGAGTAGCCTGTTTGGTGGCCATGGGTTTACCTTCTCAGTGAATCAGTATCTATGCCAAGTGTCAAAACCATGGATGTAAATTATGAAGGCTGGGTTTGTTTTTTTTAAACACAGATGTTTAACACCAAATGTAAATTGTGCTGATATGTTGTAATAAAACTATTCATTTTCTTTCCGTTACTTCTATAGAGACTGCAGAACTTATTTTGCAATGTGAGGTTTGATTAAATACTTGAGCCAAGAACAAACTGTTTGGGTTTTTGCTACTCACCCCAAAACAAACTGGCCATAACAAAATACTTTCCAAATTATAATCTAGAATTTATTTACTTAAATATACTGAAACTGGAAATTTTAATATTTGTACAGTTAATACTTTTTAAAATAAAGGTGGGGGTTTTCTCTTCCTTTAGTTTTTTTTCTTTTTTGTTGTTGTTGTTGCCTAACTAGACTATTTTGGACAAATGTAGCAAAAACCCAACATTTTATTCTGCAGTGACTGTAAAATCGTATAAAAGTTATAGTACTTTTACTTTTGGGGGGAGTATGTTGACTACATTATGATAAATTCTAGCATAGCATTGAAAAAAGCCACACTGTTGGACTGAAAATGTAAATACCAGATAGTTACTATTTATGTACTTATCAAATACCGTACATGTACATGCCAAGTAATTTGTGATCATATATTGAACATGAAACAAGCCATGCGTGAATACTGCATGTAATGCATCTCTTGAAATTAATGTTGAGTGAGTCATAATTATTTCTTGTTGCATCTGGTTTTAGAAATCCACATTTGTAAAATACCAGTATTTTGTTTCTTTAATTTATAATGTGTTATACTCTTACAGCCTTCGTAGAGAAAAAAAAAGTATAATGTCTAAAGCGGTTTTCAATTTGTGTTAATTTTATTATCAGTGGAAATCATGAAAAGCATTTTCTTGGTATGAACCATGATTAAGATAATTTACAGTGGACTTTTCTTGATATAAGTACTGAAAAGTATAAAATTTAGATACTGGTATGTCAAACACATTTATAATAAAACAAGCTCATTGAAGACAGAATTCCAATCAGATTATGTCATTTTGTACACACAAATTAAATTATTTACATTAACAAATTATAAATGTTGCAATACAATACCACTATCATTTCTAATTTTATAAAAAGGTGCATAAAAAGCATTGTTATATTTCTACTTACATGTAAAATAGAAAAAGAAAATTAAGAACAAAAAACAGTATATTTAATATTTTAAATGTCCTACCTTGATATTTGTGTTGCATTATACGTTTCCCCACTGTGGTTTTACACAATTATACACATGTATTCATATACTTACCTTATGTGACACCCATGTGTATGTTTGTGTTGGGTGTCATTAAACGTTCATTCATTCATGCAATCATTCATAACAGGCTTTCCTACCTGTTTTACTGTTCCTACCGTTTTGCATCCATCCTGGGGGTTTTTTCTTCTTCTTTTTTTCACTTCTTTTTTTTCAAAATAACTAGTTTCTCCTACCTTTTCCTACTTATTTTCTTTTACTTTGTTGCATGCAATTTTAAAATGCTGAGAATTTCACTAAGTGTGCATATTGCTTGTGTTTTAATTTTTATAAGTCTGTTTTTCTTAAATTGGTAACAAATGAGGCTCTTTTTTATGACACAAGGGTGGGAAATTGGTTCAAATAGCAAATCAGACATGTCATTTCATATGTAACACCATATATGATGAAAAACCACAGCAAGTATGGAGATATACTAATCGAAAACAAAATACCACAATGATTTAACATTTAACGAACTCCAAACATTTTATATTTCATTTCTACTAAAAGGGTCCTATTTGTTTCAAACCAAGTAAGCAACACATGGATGAAGACGGCTGTATGATAAAATGTTTAGGCAAAATTAACCATATAGTTTTGGTTTTCTTAGCAATACAGATCAAAATGGCAAAACCTTTGCCTCAATATCTCCACAAACAGCAGCGCCCATATGGCACAGATATTTAATTTCAGTACTTCACTTTCAACTTATTTCCGTGCTTATATCCAATTAAGGTTCAAGCATGCTGTCCTGGACACACATCTCAGACAGTGGGTTAGTTGTTAATTGTTAGTGGTTAGTGAGAAAGAAGAGTGTGTAGTGGCTTTACACCTACCCTTCAGTCATTAAAACTCGCTCTGAGTGGGAGCCGGTACCGGACTGCGAACCCTGTACCTACCAGCCTTATGTCCGATTGCTTAACCACGAAGCCGCCTAGGCCGGTCAGGCGATTAAAACACGCCTATCACGAGTCAGGTATCTTATGTTATCAGCGGCCTGACTCGGGTCAGCAGGTAGTTATATAAGTGGACAATTTAGAAAATTTTAATATTACCCCCCCCCCCCCCCCCCCCTCCCACACACGCCAAAAAAAGAAGAGAAAAGTGTTCTTAGAGACGCACCAGAAAACAATTGTATTATATTATATGTTCAAAGGAATTTTGTCATATATGGGTGCTTTATTTTTAATGGGCTGACAGTGTGACACATTTTGAGGGAGTGTACTATCTCAAGGAAAAGATATATTTTGTCAAAGAAATGTGATGGAATCCTTTTGATGGAATCCAGAACTTGTATTACAATTTTTAGGTGATGCTGTCTTTTATTCTAAATTTTAATTTTATCTATCTGTGATATTTGTATTTTTTTACGCAGTTCTTTACACTGTTTTTTTAATTTATCTGGATGTTGCGCATCTGTTAAATTTTGTATTTACCATAGTTTGACACCCAATAGCTGATGTATTTTTCGTGCTGGTGTTTCGTTAAACATCTATTGTATTCTATATTAAATATTTATTATAAAAATCATTGAGAGCTGATACCTTTAGTAAATGTAGGAAAGATTAACATTACAGAAATAAGAAGTTGAAAAATGCCAATCGTAATCAGAACTTGGGCATGGCCAGAGGAGGGATGGGTAGAAGGGTAGTTAAGATCAAACGACCTATACCTATACCTTACGGCTCTATAAAAAAACCCTAACTTCTGATGTACCAGTCTTGTGTCCATTGAATTGTTTTTTGGTTAAATTATTATATGACACGTCTTTAATCTGATATTTAGTATGTAAATAGAACCATGAAAAAAGTTCAGCTAGGTAGTATCCGAAAAATAAGGGATATAGTAACACTTTTTAAATCCAATATAATTTGACAATTACTCTATAATGCATTGAACAACATGTGCTCTTTCAGTCCTACTTTGTCCTACTGTTTCTCTCTATTTTCCTACTTGTTCTATATGTTTAATGAAGTCAGCTGACCGAGTTGTAATACGTTTTGTTTCAGCTGTTATTGTGATAGTTGGCTTAGATATAACAATCTCATTTTCTGGTTTGTCAGATGGCCCAATCCCAGGCAGTATTAACTTCAGTTCTACTGCAAGTGTCGAAGAAGGACACGATCTGACTGTGGACTGCACTGTTGACTGTAACCCGCCATGTGACTACTCCTGGACACTGGGTGATAATCAAACCACAACAAGTCCTCTGTTAAATCTGACAGTCATCAGCAGGAATCAGGACGGGAATGTGTACAGCTGTACAACGACAAACATTGTTCTACTTACATCTATAAGTAAAAACTTTACGCTGACAGTCACTTGTAAGTATTTTGTTTTACTTGTTAAACGTTAAATAACATTGAATTGATTTGTACCTTGATACTTTAAATGGTATATAATATATTATATTGACACCTGATAATAGGATCCTGCATATAAACTTGGCAAACCAAAATGGTGATCTTTCTGCTTGTTTTATTTTGGAAGAAGTTTTTTTTCGTAATTTTTAGAGTGTGTGTGGGGGGGGGGGAGATATTGATTTTTGTTTTACTAGCCGTCGGGATTAGCCCCAAAATATTTACTTGCCCGATAGTGAAAAACTCCTACCAACAGGCGTAAGCCTATCGTATTCCAGAAGTATTTATAATTGTATAGTGTGTATGGCAAATATGCAACCGTATTGAAAACCATATGCCTATTGGTTAAGATGATTTACTAAATCAAGTAGGGAACCCATCCCCTCATCATAGTCCATTCACGCTCATATTGAAAACCATATACTTACTGGTTAAGATGATTTACTAAATCAAGTAGGGAACACATCCCCTCATCATAGTCCATTCACGCTCGTATTGAAAACCATATACTTACTGGTTAAGATGATTTACTAAATCAAGTAGGGAACCCATCCCCTCATCATAGTCCATTCAAGCTCGTAGTGAAAACCATATACTTACTGGTTAACATGATTTACTAAATCAAGTAGAGAACCCATCCCCTCATCATAGTCCATTCACGCTCGTAGTGAAAACCATATACCTACTGGTTAAGATGATTTACTAAATCCAGTAGGGAACCCATCCCCTCATCATAGTCCATTCACGTTCGTATTGAAAACCGTATACCTACTGGTTAAGATGATTGACTAAATCAAGTAGGGTACCCATCCCCTCATCATAGTCCATTTACGCTCGTATTGAAAACCATATACTTACTGGTTAAGATGATTGACTAAATCAAGTAGGGAACCCATCCCCTCATCATAGTCCATTCATGCTCGTAGTGAAAACCATATACCTACTGGTTAAGATGATTTACTAAATGAAGTGGGAACCCATCCCCTCATCATAGTCCAACTTTAACTCATAGTGTAGGGGCATATGTAGCTAAGATAGGTCCCGTGGGTATGTCATGTCAATTGTGTGAACCAATGGTATTTATCACTATTGCATACAGATTCGGAAAACAATATGGTTCCATTTTTAATGAATATCAATATCATTTTGCGGTCACCAATGGTCACGTCTATAATCTGATCAAGTTCTAAAGTGAAATAAGGTGTCTCTGTATAGTCTTTAAAATATTGACATGTAACAAAACCATGAGTAAATGATTACTTTGTTGTTGTTAGGGCGGATATAGAAATGTTAAAAGTGTGGGGGGGGGGGGGCGCAACATATTCTAACTGCTAGATGTTATGTCAAATTCACGACACAATGTGCACAGTTTCTGTAAAAAAAAAAGGGTATTTATTGTCTCTCAAAAATAGTCTGTTCAGTGTAAGTCAAACGTAGGGGGTGCGTACACCTCTCTGCTAGTGTGTACAACGTGGGCATTGACTAAGTGGAAGTAAGTTTGCTGAGATATGTGTGCAATCTTGTCACTGTGAAATGGGTAGCAGTGTCTTTCAGACTAATTGGGGGCCATATATAACATTTATTTTTCAAAATCAGGGAATGTTTCATGACCTATCCCAACTGTTTGTACATTTGATCATTACACACACGCGCGCACGCGCACGCGCACAGGCACACGAACACGAACACACCTCTCCGCATGTTCAGATAGTGGCTGCAAAAACTAGTATATAACAAAATGTATGGGTCTGCTTAGTATTCATTTTGGCTTCATAGTATGCAGGGATTTTGACTGGAACTTACTGTTTAGGTGGGTTTGTAATTTTAGTTACATGTACGTACTGCAACACAACAGTTTTTATCAGTCACAATCTTTGTTATGAACACTGGACATTGTAAACCGATGAAGGACCTGTCTGCCTGGTTTATTAGTAACGTTGTGGGTATCGTCATTGTTGGGAAATTTTTCTTGTACAAATAGTGAACCAGCAAAACGCCAGTGTGTCTACAAACGGCACTCGTGGCAGCAGTCACGTATCGTTGAAACGTGCCTCTGATGTGTGCAGACATTCGTCGTTTACGAATGTGTAAAAGGTATAGCAGTGAATAGCATTGCTATGTTAATTAATAGTGTTGTATATTTCTAGATGATCCAGAGCGCATGTCTGCGTTAAGTGCAGGTGCTATATCGGGAATTGTGATCGCTGTTGTTCTGGCTCTTGCTATTCCTACTGTGTGCATACTTTATGAGAGGTAATTAAATCATGTATAATCATATGTGTAGTCAAACTTTGATAACTCGAATTTGAAAGGGGCGATGAAATTGTTTAATTTTTAAAAGTTCGTATATCACTCCTCAAAACTGAAACAGTGTTGCAGATGGATGATTTCATTCAATTTGGTAATAAACGTTTGGTGCACTGTCCCATCCCAAACATTTGCAATGCCTGTTGAAAGGCGAATTAATATATACTGGACAGTTCACCGCACCCCTAACTGGCAGCATTTTCGGGCTCCTTTTCTGTATGTGTTAAAAATAAATAAATAACTGAAGAAAACAGCTCGGTTACACCAGGCTACTGGGGTCCGAGTGACGGATAAGTCTGTTAAAAATCGGTTACATGCAACTCATCTTCATTCATTTCAACTTATTTTCGTGTTTTTATCTAATTAAGGTTCAAGCACGCTGTCCTGGGCACACCTCAGGTATCTAGGCTGTCTGTCCAGGACAGTGGGTTAATTGTTGGTTGGTTAGTGAGAGACAAGAAGGTGTGATGGCCCTTACACCTACCAATTGAGCCCTTAAGAACTCGCTCTGTACCGACCAGCCTGTAATCCGATGACTTAACCACTGCGCCACCGAGGCTGGTGCAACTAACCGGCATACTCTGCGACCACGTATTGTGCCATCGTCAACAAATCGCCACATGGTAAACGGACGCCAATGGTGTACAGAGCGTAGATACTGGGGAATCACTCTGGACCTCTTGGATAGGCGTTGTTGCGTTTGGAGACGTCAGAATGAACGCCAACCATAACATACTGACACCAATTGTCCTGTGAGCTCGCCGTGATGGTCGACAGTTTGTGTTTCAAGATGACAATGCTCGGGCCCACGATGCACAGTCAGTAGCAAAACCTTATCAGAATGCCATGACCAGCAATGAGCTCTGATTTCCCCCATAAATATATAAACATTTATTTTATTTTGGCATGTGTATACTATTCTTTAAAAAAAACAAAAAACAAAAACTTGCAACATTTAGCATGTCGCTACTGGTGTCACGTACTAAAGAAATCACGTCATTCTTGTAGATTATGCTTGCTTGCTATAGATATGGAACAAAAAATTAGATTGGGCACAACTTACGAGGCCCTCTCCTAATAACATACAATAATGAAATTATGGCAATAACTTGTGTTCATCATTTGCTAAGGAGAAAATTTTCATAACTCTTTAAAAATTATTATGTCCTATTTATTTCGGTTATTTCAATACTAATCTTTGATATCATAACACGTTGATATTTTGTTGTGGACATAACACTAAAGGAAATATTACAATTTGTGTCATGCAACGTTAGGAATAAATCACAGATTATATTTATTTTCAGGAAAATAAAGAAGAAAGCTGAAGATGTGCAGAACGAATCTAATAACTAACAGAAACCAAAATCAAACTCACAACCCTGCATGTTTCCGTAATTAGTACCTGGAGATAGAAGACAGAAACATGCTAATGTTAGAACTCCACAGTTTACTTTTTCAATTCGTATGAAACCGTATCAGTAAACAAGACTCTTTTGTTGTTGTTTTTTGTTGTTTTTTTGGGTGTTCCACTATTTTATATATATATATTTATTTGTTTTAAACTAAAATTGTAACTGAAATCAGACTGAAGTTGCAGTGCCATAGTTAGAAGTGCAGTATTTCACTAGTTTTACAATAGTTGTCAAAAATAACAATTGTTTGTTTGCATCAAACGGTAACTGATGAATTGGCTTCTAACTGTGTAATGAATACTATTAAAATTCGTATTGTTTACCATTTTTAATATTATTTTTATTTATCTTGCAGTATATTATTTTTTTATATTTAATTTATTTTCATTTTCATTTTTCTATTTTTATTTTTACCTTTGTATTTTATTTTATTTTGTTTAAATTTAAATTAATTTTATTTTTAATTGAATCAATTCAAATGAACTCAATTCTACATTCTATTTTATTTTAAAAGTTTAGTTTTGTCCATACATAGAACCATTCAGTACAACAGTTTGTGTTTGAGGAGGTGGTTGGTGGGTGGGACCTTTTCCTGTTTTGTTTTTGTTTTCTGTGTTTATCTTTTTTTAAAGAATAACATACTCAAGTTATGAACTAGGACCTGCATGCATGGTTACAATTAATTTTACTATATCCTTTGCATTCCCAGGTCTGTCTAGGATCGATCGCCGTCGACCTAATGAGCATACGTGATATATATGTTATGGGATGGTACATATAAACAATCCCTGGCTTCTAATGGCAAAATGTAACCAGTTTCCTTTTCTGGACAGTATATCAAAACCCAATAGCCGATGATTAATAAATCGGTGTGTTCTACTTTAATTTTGTATTCCTAAAAACGAGTAAAAAGTGTTATTCCTTCTGTAAGTTTCATGTAAGCACCACAAAGCGTCTTACAAAATACCAAAACAATACATTCAAAACTTTATCCGAAACGAAGGATGCCTCATACTTGACGTCATTTTAATGTTTTCAGTTCCTACATTATACAGCTGATAACAGAAATTACGTCACCATTCAAGACAACATCATATGAATTATCTCACTATTCTAGAGAGTCAACTCTTGGTCCTTTTTCCTTTTACCCCAAAACTAATTTTGATGCAAAATTAAAAACAAAGTTGATGAAGTTGAAATAGCATTTATTGGAAATCAGTATATGTAATGTCATCATCTGGTATTGTCCATTGTGATAAAGTGTTCACTCGATTCACGTTCGGTTTTGTTCCAGCCAGTGCACCAAGACTGGTACATCAAATGCTGTGGTATGTTGCATATAAAAGAACCCTTGCTGCTAATCGAAAAGAGTGTGCCATGAAGTGGCGACAGCGGGTTTCCTCTCAATATATCTGTGGTCCTTAACCATATGTCTGATGCCATATAACCATAAATAAAATGTGTTGAGTGCGTCGTTAAATAAAACTCTTCTTTTGTTTACTATATATGAATGGCACACATACACATACCACTACTATGTCATACTATATATGAATGACACACATATACCACTACTATGTTATACTATATATGAATGGCACACACACACACACACACACACACACCACTACTATGTTATACTACATATGAATGGCGCGCACACACACATACCACTACTATGTCATAATATATATGAATGGCACATACCATTATGTCATAATATATATGAATGGCACACACACACACCACTATGTCATACTTTATATGAATGGCACACACACCACTACTATGTCATACTGTATATGAATGGCACACACACTACTATGTCATACTATATATGAATGGCACACACACACACACACCACTACTATGGCATACTATATATGAATGGCACACAAACACACACACACACACCACTACTATGTCATACTGTATATGAATGGCACACACACTACTATGTCATACTATATATGAATGGCACACACACACACACCACTACTATGGCATACTATATATGAATGGCACACAAACACACACACACACACACCACTACTATGTCATACTATATTATATAGTATGACATAGTAGTGGTGTGTGTGTGTGTGTATAATATATGAATGACACACACACACATCACTATGTCATACTATATATGAATGGCACACACACTGTCACGGGGATTCTATAATACCCGTAACTGAATAAAACACGATTGTCGAAATATCTCTCCTAACTGTATATCTATTAGATCTCTCTGTATCGAGCAGTATATACCCGCGTTGGCTCGTCTCTAGGTATGATCAGAGATACGATCTTATATAAAGTATATATTATTATAGCACGTTTAGTTCACTAGAAAACACAACAAAAACACAATACACTTTGGAATCTGTATTAACCTACGCTGACAAATGTACAGCCGCAGTAGTTAATTAATAACAACAATAATAACAACCCAGAACTGATCACTTAATTAGTTAATCTCTAGGAGTTTAGTTTACACAATATGCTAATCACTTCACCGTGCCACAACACCCACACGTGTGATAATTGAGAACCGCTTCCAGGGGAACTTAATTAATAAAGGAATTACAGCTCTATTCCTAACTGGTTAATTTTTAATTAACCCTTACTACTCATTCAGTAACCTTGTAACACAGAATTAATACTGGTACCTATCACAATAAAGACAATAACCTACAGTTTACCTAGGTCTTCTAGGATTACTGGCTAAGCTTTATATTACCAAATACTCGTATAATGTTAGAACAAAAAGTCTACGATTTACTTCGTCAGATGACTGAAGACACTGTCTAAAGAATATTGGTATAATACAGTATTAAAATATTTAAGGTCACATCAATCACATCAAGGTTATACAACAGAGCAGAAATAAAATATTTACCAGTCCAAACGGGCAACGTTCCCGGGAAGCCTTCCTTTCTGGTTCTCTCATAACTCTAAAACACTAGCTATTTATTATAAATCGAAATATCGCCTGGGGGTAAATCGCGGCACCGAATCTTATCATCTGATATTCCACCTCTCCCAGAGTCGGTATATTTCTCTCTGATCGTCAGTATGGCTGTCGCCAACCGCGAGCAATCTCCTGGCCATAAACATCACTACCGGAGATATTACGTAACTACTAGCCACATGGCCTCCACACCTGCTCTGGGTGTGTATTAGGCGTACTGATCGAGGACTGTCGCGCAGAAGTATTACGTAACAAGTTGCCCACCTAGCTAAGTGCAATGAACTGCACACGGCCCTCTAACACAATTAATATCGCCACAGGCAAAAAGAAATTAAGAGCATGTACCGTCACACACACACATACACATACCACTACTATGTCATACTGTATATGAATGGCACACACACACACAAACACACACACCACTACTATGTCATACTGTATATGAATGACACACACACACCCATACCACTACTATGTCATACTGTATATGAATGACACACACACACACACACACACACACACACACACACACACACCACTACAATGTCATACTGTATATGAATGACACACACACATACCACTACTATGTCATACTGTATATTAATGACACACACACACCACCACTATGTCGTACTGTGTATGAATGACACACACACGCATACCACTACTATGTCATACTATATATGAATGACACACACACACATACCGCTACTATGTCACACTCTATATGAATGACACACACACACACATGCCACTACTATGCTATACTGTATATGAATGACACAAACACACATACCCCTACTATGTAATACTGTATATGAATGGCACACAGACACATACCACTACTATGTCATACTGTATATGAATGGCACACAGACACATACCACTACTATGTCATACTGTATATGAATGGCACACACACATACCACTACTATGTCATACTGTATATGAATGGCACACACACACATACCAATACTATACTATACTGTATATGAATGACACAAACACACATACCCGTACTATGTAATACTGTATATGAATGGCACACATACACATACCACTACTATGTCATACTGTATATGAATGGCACACAGACACATAACACTACTATGTCATACTGTATATGCATGGCAAACATACACATACCACTACTATGTCATACTGTATATGAATGGCACACATACACATACCACTACTATGTCATACTGTATATGAATGGCACACATACACATACCACTACTATGTCATAATGTATATGAATGGCACACATACACACACACCACTACTATGGCATACTGTATATGAATGGCACACACACATACGACTACTATGTTATACTATATATGAATCACACACACACACACACACACACACACACACACACACATACTACTACTATGTCATACTGTATATGAATGGCACACACACACAAACCACTACTATGTCATACTATATATGAATGGCACACACACACACACCACTACTATGTCATAATATATATGAATGGCAGACACACACTCACCACTACTATGTCATACTATATATGAATGACACACACACACCACTACTATGTCATACTGTATATGAATCACACACACACGCATACCACTACTATGTCATACTATATATGAATGGCACACACACACACACACACACCACTACTATGTCATACTATATATGAATGACACACACATACCACTACTATGTCATACTATATATGAATGGCACACACACGCATACCACTACTATTTTATAGCGAACGATACTACTAGTTTCCCCAATAGGAAACTTGTAATATGTTTAAATAATCACATTACATAAAAATAGCATACATTCAGGTTTTGAAACTATATATCAATGGTCACATGCCACTATTTGACATATATTCCAAATGCACACTGAAATTGAAGAATTTCATTACCTAGATCAATTGTTTTCTTAATGTATATAGTTAGATGTGTCGCGGTTATGTGTTCATTAGACAGACTTTAATGGTTTATGTTTTTTATTGTTACACTGTGTGGTCTTAGTCCGCGAGCCAAGGGTTCATTTTATAATATGTTTTACTCATTCCATCCACTTGAAGTAAAATCCTTTTATGCATTTGTTGCATCATTAAATGCAGAAAGTTATCAAACGTTATTTGTTAGTGTGACCAGGCCATGGTTAATACTCAAAATCGAAATGACACTTACATGTACCCCATGAATAAACTTTAACGTTGCCACAAGGAAACCGAATGTTTTAGAATTAGTATTTTACAAGATATGGAGAAATGTCTACATTATTGAAAATGTCTGGGTGTAACCTTGGTAAACAACAACCAAGAAAAAGTAAATATCTGAAATTGGTTGTATGGTACCTACCTCACGTGTAAACGTTTCCACACGCAAACCAAATGTTTTAGAATGAGTACAATGAATGGAGAAATATCAACATTAAAAATATAAACAAAGAAACAAAAAGAAAAGAAAGAAAAAGAAATAAACGTCTGGAATAACAAACTCTAGCAAATGCTATTGTGTTTATTTTTTTTTTATTGATTTTAATGTTCCCCTCTCCAAAAAACCCCCCACAACAACAACCCCCCCTCACCAAAAAAACAACAACCCCCCCCCCCCCCCCCCCCCCCCCCCCCCCCGAAAAAAAAAAGACCCTACTATGTCATGAATAACTACCCCTATTATTATTATCATCTGATTCCCCCAAAATCAACCTATGGCTTCTGGACTATCTACGAAATTTTACCTTTCATTGTTTCTTTAACTTAATAGTGTTTGTATCTTTTGTGTACATATTTTAAAATAGTTTCCAAACTATATATGAATCGGTGCATGCCACTATTTGACATATATGCTAAATGTCCGCTGAAATTCAAGAATTTCATTACGTATATGCATTACTTTGTTCATGTATATAGTTAGATTTTTTATGATACATACCTCATGAATAAACTTTGCCACACGCAAACCATTTTGTTTTTAGAATGAGTATAAGGAATGGAGACATTAAAAATGTAAAAATAAGGTACAAAAGAAAGAAAAAGAAGTAAATGTCTGGAGTAAAGAACGGTATCAAACGCTCCTGGACTATTTACGGAATGTTACCTTTCATTTGTTCTTTAACTAAATAGTATTTGTATCTTTTTGTGTACACATCTTAAGATAGTTTCGAAACAATGTGAATCATTGCATGCCACTATTGGACATGCATTCTAAATGCGCACTGAAATTGAATAATTGTATTGCGTATATCAATTGCTTTCTTGATGGTTTACGTTTTTTATTGTTACAATTTCAGTGTTTGAAATAAGCACTTGTCCATTTGTCCTCACAAGTTAAAATCTGCTTGGACAAACAAAATGTACCTCAATGGTTGTCGAGGGGACAAGTGAAAATGTTCAATGCTGTTTCATTTTGAGCAATCAAAACTAATGTCATTGCACTTGAATAAAATTAACAATTTATTTAGACAAGTGAAAGTATTAGCGCATAAGTAGATTTGTAGATTATTTTGTCCGGTTGACTAGTGAAAAGTTCTGCTTGTTTCTATCACTGACTTTGTGAGCTTAGTCTGTGAGCCAAGGGTTAATCGTATTTTGTTTATTTATTTTTCATTCTACTTGACGTCAATATTTTAATATTTTTGTTGTTTTTCAGATTCTTTTAAGTTCACACATTTAACAAAATTACTATATTAGTGTGACCAGGAAGGGGTTAATGTTCATAAATGGCATGGAAATGGACTGTACGGTACAAACCTCGTGAGTCATTGGTGAGTATTTTACAAGAAATGGAGAAACATCTGCATTGCTGAATATTTGGATGGAACCTTTTTTACAAAAATAAAAAAGAAGTACATATCTGGAATTGCCAAGGGGTGCAAACGCACCCAACCCCCACCCCCAAAAAATAATACTAAAAAATAAATAATAATAAATAAATAATTTTAAAAATCATGAATAGCCATCCCTAGACAACATAACTCAGCAAAGAAACAAAATTTATCCAAAATTTTAAAAAAAATTCCAGGTTACCCCCAAAATCAGCCTATGGGTCCTGGACTAGCTCCAGAATTTTACCTTTCATTGTTTGTATTAATAAATAGTGTTCGTATTTGTTGTATACATATTTTTAAATAGTTACGAAACTATACATGCATGGTTTCATGCCACTGTTTAACATGTATTCAACGTGCCACAAAATTTGAAGACTTTCATTACGTATATCCATTGCTTTCTTGATGTATATACCTAGATTGGTCATGATTACGCATTCTTTAGACGTACTTTAGATGTGTTTTTATTGTTACAATGTGTGGGGTTCGTCCGGGAGCCAAGGTTTCATTTGATCTCTCTCTCTCTCTCTCTCTCTCTGTCTCTCTGTCTCTCTCTGTCTCTCTGTCTCTCTCTCTCTCTCTCTCTCTCTCTCTCTCTCTCTCTCTCTCTCTCTCTCTCTCTCTCTCTCTCTCTCTCTCTCTCTCTCTCTCTCTCTCTCTGTCTCTCTCTCTCTCTCTCTGTCAGTGTTTTAATATGTGGGTGTAACCTTCTGGCAAATCCATTTTCCCTCCCAAAATAAGCCTATGGCCCCCTAGCAAGCTGCAGTATTTTATCGTTGATGGTATCTTTGATAAACCCTTTAACAAAATAATGTTTTTATCTCTTGCATAGTTATTTTAGTAAAAAAAAATATTAGATTAGATCAGATTAAAATAAAATACGATTATTGTTGTTACAATGTAGATGTTTTAATAAACAAGTAAAGATTAAATTCAAATAGTTTACAAATTGTATTGCCACACTCAGTTATAGCCACTCTAATACCGATTTATCCGGTGTCCGTCCGTCAACGTGTATTTTTATGTATGTCTTCTAGAGTTTACAACTGATTGATCGGAAAAGTGATACAATGATCATCTTGGTCAATCTGCACTAAAATATTAAGGAGATATTTCGCACATTTTCCATTTTTGGAACTTTCGTTTTTATAAAAATAAAATAAAAAATAATATATATAGATTTAACACTGAAACTATCAAAGAATATCTTGTTCTAGAGTTTTTAAATGATATTTCTGAAACTCAGAACAATGATTCCCAATGTCAGTCTTCACAAATTAGTGGATAGATATTTTCGAAATTTTGAATTTATTATTTATTTATTTATTTATTAAATTGTAAACAATTATGTCCAGATTTGAGAGTGTATTTTCCCTATAGTTTTGATTACGTTATTCTGAAGCTTGGTACAAGGATCCTCTGGGGAAGTTTCCACAAACTAATAGCAAGCCGGTAAATAGTGCTATTCATTTTTATATATATACATATATATATATATATATATATATATATATATATATATATATATATGTATATATATATATATATACTCTTCAAAAAAAGAAACGCAAAAGGGTACAAATGGGTTATAACTCCGATTTTATGTTTCCTACCGGTTCATGCTTTGTGAATATAAGGTCATTGCATGTCCCAAACACATTCCCACGGTTACATTCGATAAAACACAGCTACTGTACAATAAAGTTCCAAAATGTGAATATTCGCAAAAACGCAGCCACGTCCAAACCATGTCACCACTGCACGTGCGTTGTCTGCACGTGCAACATGAACACCGACAGTATACAAGTGCAGGGTGTTCGCTTGCCTGGCCTCTGTATCTGGCCGACAGTTGACAATCCAGGACATGCCACGTCTCAGTGAACCGCAGAGAAACAATGCCATCGGCCGAATAGACGCAGGCGAATCCAGAACGGCCGTTGCCAGGGCATTCCATGTGTCCCCAAGCACCATCTCCAGACTGTGGGACCGTTACCAGCAACATGGATCAACACGTGACCTCCCTAGATCCGGTCGACCACGGGTCACTACCCCCGGGCAGGACCGCTACATCCGGGTACGCCACCTTCGGGAACGATTGACTACTGCCACCTCCACAGCCGCAGCAATACCAGGTTTGCGCAGGATATCCGACCAGACCGTACGGAACCGCCTACGTGAGGTAGGAATTCGTGCCAGACGTCCAGTTCGAGGTGTCATCTTAACACCACAACACCGTCGACTCAGTGACGAGTCCCGATTTCTGCTCCGACGTCATGATGGAAGATGTCGCGTGTATAGGCGTCGTGGTGAACGTTATGCGGAAAACTGCGTGCAGGAAGTGGACAGATTCGGCGGGGGTAGTGTCATGGTGTGGGCAGCCATCTCACACACTGGCAGAACTGACCTGGTCCACGTGCAGGGCAACCTGAATGCACAGGGCTACATTGACCAGATCCTCCGGCCACACATCGTTCCAGTTATGGCCAACGCAGTGTTCCAACATGACAACGCCAGGCCTCACACAGCACGTCTCACAACGGCTTTCCTACAGAACAACAACATTAATGTCCTTCCTTGGCCATCGATATCACCGGATTTGAACCCAATTGAGCATCTATGGGACGAGTTGGACCGACGCCTCCGACAGCGACAACCACAGCCCCAGACCCTGCCCGAGCTGGCAGCAGCCTTGCAGGCCGAGTGGGCCACCATCCCCCGGGACGTCATCCGTACTCTGATTGCTTCAATGGGCAGGCGGTGCCAGGCAGTTGTCAACACACGCGGAGGCCACACCCGGTATTGACTCCAGATGACCTTGACCTTGGTGGTGTGTCCTATCACTTACTCACAATGGACTAGAGTGAATTGTGAACAATCCTGCAACATTTGGTAATTATCGGACTCACCATTCAATAATTAAATCAATTCTCCAAATGTTACGACAATGTGGTTTTGCGTTTCTTCTTTTGAAGAGTATATATATATATAATTTATTTATTTAATAAGTTTAATTGGAAATTAGGAAGTCTACCGTCACCTTGCATTCTGATCGGATAACTGTGAAACTTAATACTGCGATTATTTTACATTATCGACAAACTGACAGAGATATATTTTGGAAGTGTAAAATTTTAACACTGAAAAGTCTTTGAGTTATGATCTGCTAGCGACAACATTGAAAATTAGATAGCGGAGCTCTCTTGACTGACAGACCTCTTGTTGTTTATTTAAATAAGCAATTCGGATTAAAGATGCTTGCATTTTATATAGATATTCCAATAAACAACTAAGATTAGCTTTAGATTAAGATGGTTTACAATTGTTACATGTTGTTTTACCTTGTGTGTTTCAGTCTGTTACTTCTTGTTTCTTGAAATAAATTCTGAACTTCAGTAGCGTTTGTCTCTGTGTATGATTATACATAACAAACAAATATCACTTTATTTATATATTAGTCAGGCGGATAAGATAGTCCTGCAGCAGAGGCCCCAAAAAGTGAACTGTACCAGGGCCGGAAGTATAACATTTGTCACCATGGTGAAAATTAATATCTGGGGTTCTAGAGCTGGTGCGAACAAGATGGCGGTCATCAATCAAATTGCACATATATAGAAGTACAACACTTAAAATTTCATATTGGTGTCAAAACTGTTTATGGGTCAGTAAGTTCATCAAGATGGTTGTTATGCTGTCAGATAATTGGTTGTCGAACTGTTAAAATAGCTGGCGATAATGGCGGTGTTTTTTGGCATGAAAATCTAATATTTTGTGTTGTCACTAAGACATATGAGACGTTTACGGACCACGTCTTTTGACAGTGTACTGAAGTTGTAATCGCTATCTCAACTAGAGAGATATGATTTTTGTTTACAACCCTTTCATTAGCTAAGATTGCAATTCTGCGTTAAGATTATTTTTGAGAGAAACATCTCTTTCACATTTAATACTTCTCAATTTTCTAATGTATCTGATGGGACAGCCATGTGCGACTGACGAGATGCTATCCCTACAAGACCATAAAACGTTTTTTTGTGATGCAAGTTGTTTGTCATTATTCTAGTAAGCCATTTTAAAATGAACTGAGCACTATGTTTGTTTCAGAAAGTCGAATTATACACTTTATTTATATGCATGATTTGTCAGTGAAATAAATTAGAAACCTTTGTGAAAATGCAACTTTTCCATGGAATTGCCATTTGCAAGCACACGTTTCTTAGTGGCAATGTAATATTGATTATTGTTCATCGAAGCGCAATATGTATTTTCATATAGGGACGCAACATTTGGTAGCCGCCAACTTTTCTTCCTAAAATGATATCCCTTATGTTTCCAAGTTTGCAATCAATTGCATCTGGTCAAGTTTCTTCATCATTAAATTGAACATTTTCCGTGTCACAGCCAAATAATGATATTGTATTGCTTATTCCCCAGCTGGTCATGTCTTGACATTGGACACCCTTTCACAGCAGTATGCACATGTATCCAAGGGATTCACCAGATGATTGTGTTGCATTTGTACATCCAACAAAACAGTTGAGTTAAATTGTTTGGTTCAACATCACTGAAACACATTGATTTATATAAACCATCGGCTTTTGGATGTCAAACATTTTGTAATTTTAACATATAGCCTTAGAGAGGAAACCCGCTATATTTTTCCATTAGTAGCAAGGGATCCTTTATACGAACTATCCCAGAGCCTTTGATATACGAGTGGTGGTGCACTGGCTGGAACGAGAAATAGTCCAATGAGCCCACCGATGGGGATCGATCACTAACAAACAGCACATCAGTGGAGCGCTTTACCAATGGACTACGTTCCGCCCTGTAAGTTGAATCTGAGGACATTAGTAAATACTATGTATTATGTACAACACATTGAGGTCGTTTTCACATAGGGAATCTGAGGACATTAGTACATACTGTGTATTATGTACAACACATTCAGGTCGTTTTCACATAGGTGAATCTGAGGACATTAGTAAATACTATGTATTATGTACAACACATTGAGGTCGTTTTCACATAGGGAATCTGAGGACATTAGTACATACTGTGTATTATGTACAACACATTGAGGTCGTTTTCACATAGGGAATCTGAGGACATTAGTACATACTGTGTATTATGTACAACACATTCAGGTCGTTTTCACATAGGTGAATCTGAGGACATTAGTGTATACTGTGTATTATGTACAACACATTCAGGTCGTTTTCACATAGGTGAATCTGAGGACATTAGTGTATACTATGTATTATGTACAACACATTGAGGTCGTTTTCACATAGGTGAATCTGATGACATTATTGTATACTATGTATTATGTACAACACATTCAGGTCGTTTTCACATAGGTGAATCTGATGACATTATTGTATACTGTGTATTATGTACAACACATTCAGGTCGTTTTCACATAGGTGAATCTGAGGACATTAGTATATACTGTGCATTATGTACAACACATTGAGGTCGTTTTCACATAGGTGAATCTGATGACATTAGTATATACTGTGCATTATGTACAACACATTGAGGTCGTTTTCACATAGGTGAATCTGAGGACATTAGTATATACTGTGCATTATGTACAACACCTTGAGGTCGTTTTCACATAGGTGAATCTGATGACATTAGTGTATACTATGTATTATATACAACACATTGAGGTCGTTTTCACATAGGTGAATCTGAGGACATTATTGTATACTATGTATTATGTACAACACATTGAGGTCGCTTTCACATTGGGTTTTTTGTGCTGAAGTTTTACTAAACATTTATTCATTCATTCTTTTTTTTCAAACATACTCCCACTCACTAATTCATCGATTCGTTTTCTTTTTTCAGGCTTTAGATGTATGGGTGATGGGTGTATAATTACATCAACGCGTTTTCACTGGGTAATAGTTATGCCGGTACCTTCATTTATTATTGTATAAAATTATTTACAATTTGCAGTTATATTTTATTTCAATAATTTTCAAAACATGCCAACTAAACTTAACCATCTAAACCATTTTTCTCAGTCATGTTACACATGTCTTTAGATTTTCATAAAAGTCCTTTTAGTCAGCCATTAGTCAACCTGTAACACACTCGTTGAAAAAAAGAAAACCCACAACAAGGCTGGGATTTATTCCCAGGCACAATCAGAAGTTATACACACAAAAAAACGACACGACTCTACAAAATAATAAACATTAGCAATCACGAATATCACATTTACAACATTATGTTATTTATACTTATATTCGTTCATTAATACATTCACATTTTCATCGTACTTCAATTTAAAATCATATAAAAATATAATCAAGACTATAAATAATAAGTTAAAACGTGTAGAAATATAATCCATATTGAATCATTAACAACATAATATACATGATAAACACATATTTCCAAAACAGACAATACAACAGAAATCGCTGCAAGTGACACGAGCGCAGGTCATTACGCTCGTGCAACACACGCACCGTACGTGATTTAAACAATAAAACAACTACACACCTTCGAAGTGGGCGATGAGTCTCACAGAGATAAAACAACTGTACGTCACACCGAAACTTATAAAAAAAATGACACTTATAAACTATTGTTACGAACAGAATAATACTTTACTTTAACTAAAATGAGATGTTATATTTAAGTACGATTAAAATAACTAGTTTCAATTAAATACCTTTAACTCATTACTACTTTAATTATGTAATTCAAATGAAACTTCTGAATTACTTTAATACATGTTCATTTACTCATTATCAGTTAGTTTACCAGATATGTTTATACAATTTATAATAACAGTGTTCTCGCTGGATGGACAGTAAAGGAGAGCGGCCGCGCGGCATCACACCTTTAAAAAAAAACCCAACTGAAACAACCAAAAACAAAACAAAACAAAAACAAAACAAAACAAAAACACCACAAAAATCAAGAAAAAAAAGCTTGGTTACCATATATCGTTGTGTGTTTGGGGTAATGGATGTCTGTGCCAGTAACAAGCACTCTTACGAAAAGTTTATAAATACCAGTAATATTCCTAATGGATTAGTGAAAATATTAATTAATAATTTTAAAAAGTCACAATTTTCCGATATATAGGTTCCAGTGCAAGAAAGCAAATAGTAAAAACCAAGTACAATTGTTTCGAGGCTTCAAAGCTATCACTCGGACACAATGTTTTAATACTGTACTGTTTTCGTAAACAATTTCCGATCGAGCACGCTCAAACCGAAACACATAACAGAGGAACAACAAACAAACACCAAAACCAATCCTTCTTCGGCAACCATATTATTAGCGATATTTTCGCGGATAGGATAAACATCATTGGAATAGAGGGAGAAACTGTGGAGATAGGTGATCCAGAGGGGAGGCTATATACACAGCCGTCGTATATATAGTCACATCGTATATAAACACCGTCTATTTCAGAGTATTCTTTCAAAATGTAACAATTCCTATCCCAAGTCAGCTGTTATGGCATATTTTGCATAAAATGAATTTGACAAGGTGGAAAATGAAGGTGTTTGTGATCCATATGTTTAGAGTTTTTTTGTGTAGGACTAACGATAAATTTACCTATAGATGCAAAGGCCTAACTAGTCGGGATTGTCGACGTTTAACATGCTTCTGTTACTAAAATAAATTAATGTATAAGCTTACAGTACACGTTTTTATTAATTTTTAAAAACTTATTTTCATTGTTGTTGTTTTTTCTATTTACCCTACGTCGCAGAGGACGGTAAAGCGTTCTCGTTACAGGAGTTTGGTAAATCGTTTTGACACTGCGGTCATTCGGGGGATGCCCGTCAACTGACTTAAAGTAATACGTCACACCTCTGCTCTCCAAATAGCCGTTATTTTTCGCTGAATTATGGACCATTGACATAATTCAGCTATTTTTTTATAAAATATCAATAATAAGTGGAATATACTGGTTATGTAGATGGTTTCATAAAGTACTTTTAGGTTCAAATCAAATGTATATATTGTCATATCATAATCGGTTGGGTCAATAATTAGGTCAACCATCAGTGACAGAGCGCCTTTAAGTTGTGCGTGATTGCGCAAGTTTGCAGATGTGTGGAGATTTTAATGCAAGAACAAAATGTTTGCCTGAAATAAATAAATAGTTAAATAACATGGAAACTGATATGATAAACTTTTTAAATGAAATTTACAAACTAGAGTCATATGGTGTGCAAATTGATAGATCAAGTCAAGATACTGGAAAAGTCAATGAGCATGGTGTTAAATTATTAAACATATGTAAAACACACATCCTCTATATACTAAATGGCAGACTGGGCAGTGATAAGAATGTAGGAAAGGTAACATGTAAAGATAGACTATGTCATGGGCACGCATCATATATTTCTGATCACTAAACATTTCCAAGTATGCGAATTTGACCCACTTTTGTCAGACGTGCATTCTCCCGTAGAACTATGTATTCGTGTATTGGAACACGCTAACAACAATGATATATGTAGCTCGGAAAACAGATTACCATTAATGAGCGAAAGGTTACGTAAATGGGCACCCGAGCAGTGTACCGAATGAATGAATGAATGAATGAATGAATGTTTAATGACACTCCAGCACGAAAAATGCATCGGCTATTGGGTGTCAAACTATGGTAATGAAAAAACAAAGTCATGATCAACATCAATATAAAAATTCAACAGGTAAATAAAAACACAGTGTATAGGACTGTGCAAAAATACAAATATCACAGATAAATATAATTAAAATTTATAATAAAATTTAATATCACGTAAAAATTGTAAAATAATTTCTGGATGGAATTGAAAGGATTCCATCACATTTCTGTGTCCAAATAAATCTTTTCGAGTTGCTGACAAATGCTTACACTCCACCAAAATGTGTCACAGAGTCAGAAGACACTAACAGTGCTCACACTGAGGTGGAGGATCTTTCTTTGAGATAAATGAATGGGTCAAGTAAGTATGACCGATGCGAGCACGACACAAGACAATTTCATCCTTCCTGCACTCTATATAGGAGGACTGCTACTCTCCCAAGACTAGCTTGATAGAATGAAGCTTGTTCGCAACCGCGCCGTCCCAATCATGCTGCCAAGTCGAAAAGATAAAGTTGTTGATATTATTTTTAAAATCAATATAAGGCACACCAACCCTGGCATGAGGCAAATCCAAAGAAGACTTGGCAGCTGAATCTGCCTTGTCATTACCCCTGATGCCAACATGGCTGGGCACCCAACAAAATACAATAACATTATTGGCAATGGATAAAAAAGAAAGAAAGAAAGAAATGTTTTATTTAACGACGAACTCAACACATTTTATTTACGGTTATATGGCGTCAGACATAATATGGTTAAGGACCACACATATTTTGAGAGGAAACCCGCAGTCGCCACTACATAGGCTACTCTTCCGATTAGCAGCAAGGGATCTTTTATTTGCGCTTCCCACAGGCAGGATAGCACAAACCATGGCCTTTGTTGAACAATTATGGATCACTGGTCGGTGCAAGTGGTTTACACCTACCCACTGAACCTTGTGTTTGAGTCGGTATCTGGATTAAAAATCCCATGCCTTGCATTTGGAGTCGGTATCTGGATTAAAAATCCCATGCCTCGACTGGGATCCGAACCCAGTACCTACCAGCATGTAGACTGATGGCCTACCACGACGCCACTGAGGCCGGTTGGATAAAAAGACACATTTTCGTATCACCATCCCAATTAAGGGATGGTCCAGCTTCATATTGCGCAAAGCTTGGAGACACAAAAGTGAGTCAGTAAAAATATTAAACTTGGATGCTATTGAATCTTTGATTTCTTCTAAGGCTTTAATGACTGCACAAACTTCAGCAATAAAAATCGATGCCGAGTCAGGCAGTCGCATGGAAATGATAGTGTCTGATGGAAAGACTGCACCACAAGCCACAGACTTCCCATCCCGTGATACATCTGTATACACAGGAATGTAATCACGGTACTTGTCTTGAATTTCCATGAAAAATTGCTTATACACAGCGGCATCTGTGCGATCTTTCTTCAGATGCACCAGATCAAACACAATTTTAGGTGGTGTAATACACCAGCGTGGTAAAACAATATATGAAGGAGTTTCCAAAGTGTCAGTTAAATCAATGTTGGAAAGAAACAAAAAGCACTTAATGCGAAGACCAAATATACGAATAGCATTTAGCCTTGCATCAAACAACTTCATATATTTGTTATTAAACACCGCATCATGTGTTGGATGTTTGGGTAAAGATTTAATCTTGGCAGCATACTGCAGAGAGAGCTTGGCACGCCCAGCACCCAAACAAGGTTCGTGTGCATGAACGTACAAGCTCTCTACAGGAGATGTTCTAAATGCACCAAGAGAAAGCCTAAGTCCCTGATTGTGTATAGGATCTAACATCTGCAAGTACGACTTGCGTGCCGACCCATACACAATGCATCCATAATCAAGTTTAGACCTCACAAGTCATCTATACAGATGGAGCATAACCTTTCGGTCTGCTCCGCATTCCGTATTACCAATAACCTTTAAAATATTAAGAGCTTTTAAGCCCTTGTTTTTAACATATTTAAGATGGGGCACAAAAGATAGCTTCCTGTCAAACTTAACCCCCAGAAATTTAGTCTCCTCCATTTCTGCCTGTCTCAATTGCCCATTGATGAAGTTTATTCAAACAAAGCTGCAACTTACGTTCAATGATACTCATATTGGACGATCTATAGCAAATCTGAAAATCATCGACATATAACGAGCAATCGACACCAGGTGTTAAACACTGGGTGATGCTGTTAATTTTAACAGAAAATAGAGTTACAGACAGGATACTACCTTGAGGCACACCCATCTCCTGTGGGTGAATGTCGGACAAAGTCGACCCCACCCGGACTTTAAAAAATCTATAAAAAGAGGAAATCGACCCCTAAGGCCCATGCCATGGAGGTCGTTTAAAATCTCATCCTTCCACGTGGTATCGAAGGCTTTCTCCAAATAAAAAAAACACTGAAACCAAGTGCTGATTATGGATGAAAGCCTCCCTACAAAACGTTTCAAATCGAACAAGATGATCAACCGTGCTACGTCTAGATCTGAACCCACATTGCACGTTGGTAAGCAATTTGTGGGATTCAAGATGCCAGACAAGTCTACGATTGATCATTCATTCCATGGTTTTACAAATGCTGCTTGTCATAGCGATAGGGCGATAACTAGTAGGATTAGTTGGATCCTTACCAGGCTTGGGAATAAGAATAATAATTGCTTTCCTCCAATCAGAACGAAAGTCACCAGAAATCCAGATGTTATTACAAATATTCAAAAGAACCATCAAAGATGATTCAGGTAAATGTTTTAATAACTGACAATGAATTTCATCCGGTCCTACTGAAGTATCATGGGCTCTACAAAGAGCATCCTGCAATTCCTCCATAGAGAAATGCCTGTTGTATACTTCAGCATTTTTAGATGAAAAATTAATGGACTGTTTTCAGCTTTAGTTCTGACAGATGTAAAGTCATCTGTACTGAACGCAGAAGATGAGTTATGAGAAAAGTTGTCTGCCAATACATTCGCAATGTCACGATGAAACGTGACATCCGTGTCATAGACAGACAAATGATGAACTGTATTACTGGATTCTTTATTTTTGATTTTACGGATCCTATTCCAGACAGATTTTACTGATGTTTGTGAATTCAACTTGGAGACAAAGGTTCTCCAAGATGATTTCTTACTCTGTCGAATCTCTCTGTGAGCCTTGGCCCTAGCAATATGAAATGTATCCATGTTATCCCCAGTAGGTTCGCGTTTGAACCTCTCAAGGAGCCTGTTTCGCTCTTTGAATGCATCTTTGCATATATCATTAAACCATGATTCATTGAAATGCTTTGGTACTACAAAGGGTTACGTCTATAGAAGTGAAAGAACCACTTGGAGAATGAAAATATGTATGACTTTTATCAAAGCAAGTAATTTTTGAGAATTAAGTCTTCCAATTGTTTTCCTCTAATATTTACATCCTCGCATCCCCACAAAGTGTGGTGACCATTAAAATCTCCCATAACAATGAAGGGAGTAGGGAGCTGGTCAAAGACACCTGGGTTGTTTGTGTCATTTGTTGTTGATGAGAAGCTTTTTTTGCTGACGTTGAGCGTTGTCAATATCAGAAACCTTCTTAAATTTATCTTCCGAATTTAGCCATGTCAGATCTGTCTGAACTGAAACATTGTTTGTAGATACCTTGACGGCAGAGGCATAGGATTTACCTACTGTCATAGGAGTCAGTTTCTCTACAACTCGTCTGGCCTCAGTACAAGGCAGATGCTTTTTCACTTTTATCTGCTGAACTTCCACCTTGGGCACTCTCGCGAGTACGCAAAGTGTTTTCCCTTACAATTGGTGGATATCATGTCATTCTGACATGCCTTGGTGCCATGGTCAAATTGACCACAACGGGCACAGGTCAGTCTGCCATGACATGCATTTTGTCCGTGTCCAAACTTCTGACATTTGAAACACTGCAAGGGGTTTGGAATGTACGGCATAACAGATATATTCAAATAACCAGCCTTAACTGATGAAGGAAGCAAAGGTTCATTAAATGTAAGAATCAGAGTATTCTTCGAAACAAGTTCATTATTTTGATGAACCTTTATTCTCTTGACAGAAACGACACCTTGTGAGGAGAGATTTTCACAAATCTCATCCTCAGGTATTCCCTCCAAGTCCTTTGATCGTATGACTCCCTTAGACGAGTTAAGTGACATGTATTGGAATGTTACACAAAACTGTAGATTTTAGAAGGTTTCTGGAATGATTTTGAGTAGCATATTCTACTAATAAAGACCCATCCGCAACTTTTAAACATTTTTGGGCTCTTCACCCAAGCCTTCCAGCCCCTTTTGTATGGCAAATGGAGACAGTTTGTGCAAGGCCTCATCATCAGACGATCCAATGACAAGGAACCTTGGCCATGTCTGCAATACATTTACCTTTGGGGTTTTTTAATATGAATAGACTGATGACGAAGCACCCGAAACCTCAGTGTGCACCCTTTTCAGGGTGCCATCAACATTTTTGGATTTGTTTTTACCCATATTAAGGTCATAGCAATTCGTCAACCATGCCCCCACCCACCACGGAGTCCAACAAGGGAACATAGTGCTGCGGATAACCAGCAGACACCCATGGCAGGGATACATGATTGATATACTCGGGCAATAAACAAAGAATAAATCACCCAATTGACCCTAGCCCCCGCTCCCAAGAGAAACAAATACAAATGATATATACACAATGTTTGTTCTTAACATCATTAATGAAACAAAGGTTGTTTGCTCTGGAGCTTGGCTCGACCAGCCGATTGATCAGGTCGGGCCTCCCTGACCACCCGTCTAGCTGAACTCCAGGCCAAAGTGATGTGTTGCCAGAAAACATATCCGTAGCTATGTTCCCAACTCAACCACCAGGATCCCTTCACCCAGCATTAGGAGATCAACCTCACGGCCAACAAGGTGCCCCAAAAGGGGAGTTGTACTGTATTAGCCATTCTCATAGATAATGTTACACACCTGCACCACGATGAGGTTACAGCACACGCAGGGGAAGTGTACCGAATTCATTAACAAAATTGACCTGGACTCACTTGTAAACATTTCCAAAATCCTGGATGATCCAATCTGTCGATATCAAAGCGAGTATGAACCAGACCGTCGACGCGATTAAAAAACTATTGTTTAGACGCGGCCGCATCCACTTTTGGGAAAACCCGAGCACGGCACGCAAACCAGCCTTCGTACACTAAACGTAATGGATTACTATTTGTAAAATCCCACAGGTGCCGACTTCTCCATTGTAAATACCATCAGGCAAAGAAAGTATATACATATAATAGAACTTTAGAAAATAACTTAGTTTGCTTAATGCAAGTAAATCATATAAAAAATGCTTAACAACTGAACAGTCCGCTCAGAAATTTAAAATTGAAAAGCAAATGAGAAATATGAGAGTAAACGAACCCAAAGCTTTTTATAAAATCCTTAAACCTGAGAAACAGGAGAAAAACAGATTGTTTAATTGTTTTTATAAAAAAACCTCAATGAAGGAGAGCCACCTGAATCTGATCACGAGAACGACTTAAACCTTGACGATATCGATATATATAACAATAATATCTTAAACAGAAACACTGAAGAAGGCGAAATAAGAAATGCAATTAAACAACTGAAAAATGGCAAAGGAACTGGAATAGATAACATTGTAAACGAATATATAAAATCGTTAATCAATCTGATGATCCCTATCTACGTTAAACTATTTAACCTTATGCTAGACCATATTATTGTTCCTAATGAATGGTTAATAGGAATTATTAAACCGATTTTTAAAAATAAAGGAACCCGACTGATGCCTGAACACTACGGACCAATACGTTGTTATGCTGCTGTTCTAAATTATTTACCACAATTTTAAACATAAGACTAAATTCATTTACTGACGAACATAGCATATTGGGCGAATCCCAAACAGGATTCCGAAAAGGCTATTCTACTACCGACCATCTATTTAGTATTCACTCTTTAATAGACATTTTAAAAATAGGAAAAAGAAACTATACTGTGCTTTTATCGACTTTCAAAAGTCCTTTGATATGATCCTCAGAACCTGCTTGTGGCAAAAAATTATTAGATAATAATATAAATGGATTTTTGTTTTCAAAATTATCCACCAAATGTATCAAGGTATTAAATATTGCATTTTGCACTAACAACATATACTCGGAACTATTCTTATGTAACATCGGCGTGCGTCAGGGTGAAAATTTGTCACCTGTCCTATTTTGTGTATACTAAAATAACCTGGAAAGGTATCTTCTTAGCCAAAACTGCATTGGAGTCTCTCCTGTTATCGATGATCTCGATATATTTCTTGAAGCTGACATTTGCTTTCTTTCCCTGCTATATGCGGATGGCGCAGCCCTCCTATGAACGAACCCACATGATTTACAAAATGCCCGTAACATGTTTCACAATTATTGTAATAAATGGAAGCTTAAAATCAATATCAACAAGACAAAAATATTATTTTTTAATGGCACAACCAATAATTACAAGAAAACATTTACCATCGGAAATACGGTTCTCGAAAACGTTAAAGAATATAAATACTTAGGTTTAACTTTTAATAAGCAAAACAAGTTCAACACAACAAGAACATGTTTATTCCAACAAGCTACAAAAGCAATGTATTTCGTTTTATCTAAATCTAAAGATAACAATATTTCAATAGAATGTAAGTTAAAATTGTTTGACACAATGGTATTACCTATTCTTCTGTATGGATGTGAATTATGGGGTTATGAAAACACTGACATCATTGAAAACATACACATAAATTTCATGAGACGCCTGCTCCCTGTTAAAAAAGGTACACCGATATTTATGTTATACGGAGAAATAGGACGCAGACCGATTAAACTAATTATTCAACAAAGAATGATAAATTTCTGGGCCACAATTGTATCAGGAAAACAAACACAACTATCCTTTCTATTGCATGCGTTTATGTTACAGGACTCGTCCATAAATTGACACAACTACACTTGGATTGAACATATCAAACACGAATTTAACAACCTAGGTATGACTGATATATGATTGTCTCGAAGATTTTCAATAAAAAAACAACTTCTTGGATATATCAAAACGTAGAACAATAACATTGCATCATCGTCTAGAGGAAACAAAATATACAATTGAAACAAATCTGCTAATTTTTGAAATATACCTCACCATAATGCCTGAAAAACTATGGATCATTATTCTTAAATTCCGAATATCAAATCATTATCTCCCGATTGAAATAGGACGGTGGAATAATACACCAGTAGAAAATAGATTATGCACACTTTGTGATTCTCACGATATTGGTGATGAATATCATTATCTACTCACTTGTGCCTCCTTTACTAAGTCTCGAAAAACACTCCTAAAACAATATTATTATGTGAACTCCAGTACCCTAAACTTTAAAGAGTTAATGCCTAGTAATAGAATAGGTGTCCTAACAAAAGTCAGCAAATTAATTAAAGAAATTAATGATAAATTTAAAAGACCATAGCTATTTGTATCAACATATACCACATCACTCGAGTTAAATATGCTTTATTATATCACAGATATCCCTAGTTTAATAAATCGAAATATACTAGTACATGTATAACAAATTATATAATGAACTTCAATTATTCTACTATACCTAATATTATTGACATATTGTATATATGTATTTTTGTTATGTCCACTCGTTGTATTTCTGTATACATGTATTCAACTATTCATATACTATATTATTTACTATTTAATGTTCTCCTGCAAACACTGTCCTGTCTTGTCACATACTATATTATGTAATTATTCATGTTTCCCCATATGCCGTTGCCTAACGGCCTGGGTGTAATAAAGTTCTGTTCTGTTCTGTTCTGAGACTCTGGGGTTCACGACATTGCCTAACGCGAGTAATGAGCTGCGTGATCAAAGTTGCATAATGATAGTCTAATAGGTTTTGCTTTGAAACTGTATATATTTTCAAAGTTACTAATGTACAACAGGCTCTGCCATTTGTATGTATGTTTGTCCTACCTAGACAGCTGTATCTAGAATAGTGCCCTTTGCAGCTGTAATTTACAAATTACCCTTTGTATTGTATTTTTATGTATAACTGTCCTACCTGGACAGAACCGTCCCTTGAATAGTGCGTTTTAAAGTTTTAATTTACATGTGCTTACAAGTGCCCTTTTGTATCGTTTTGTTGTTGTTGTTGTTGTTGCTGAAGGCTATATTTGCCGTACCTAGACCGGTCAGTGTGTACAGGGACAGTAGCAAAATGAGATCCCTTAATTAAAACAACAACAACAACAACATAAAAACCAAAATGACAATTCTCAGACTGTTGGGCAGGATACCGTAGGATATATATGCAAGATATATTTAATTTGTATGAAAAAAAGAAAAAAAGAAAGAAAGAAAGAAATATTTTATTTAACGACACACTCAACTCATTTGAGTTACAGTTATATGGCGTCAGACCAATGAATAATGACCACACACATATTGAGATAGGAAACCCGATGTCGATTAGTAGCAAGGAATCTTTTAGATGCACCATCCCACAGACAGGGTAGTCAATACCACGGCCTTTGTTACACCAGTCGTGGTTGGAACGAGACATAGCCCAAATGGGCCCACCGACGGGGATCGATCCCACACCGAGCGCCCACCATACCACTGTGATACGTCCCGCTCACTTTAATTTGTACGAAATCAATGATATCTACAGCACTGTTCTTATATACATGTACTTTCTTTAAACACAATATGAATGGATGAAATAATGTTTAACAACACCCCGGCACCAAAAAAAATCTACATAAAGATATATTTGTTTGTCAGGTATAATCATACACAAAGACAAACACTAATGAAATTTAGAATTTATTTTTAAGAAACACGAAGTAACAAACTGGAACACACAGGCTAAAACAACGTGTAACAATTGGAAACCATCTTAAGCAAAAGCTAATAGATTGTTTGTTGGAATATCTATATAAAATACAATCATCATTAAGATGAGTTTCCTATTTAAATAAACAAGAGGTATGTCATCAGTAGGTGATAATTAAGAGACTTTTGAATGTTAAAATTCTAAACTTCCAAAATATATCTGTTAGTTTGCTGATATTGTAAGATAATCGCACTATTAAGTTTCATAATTCAAGGTGAAGCTAGGCTATGAAAGGGATAAAAATCTAAACTTCCAAAATATATCTGTTAGTTTGCTGATATTGTAAGATAATCGCACTATTAAGTTTCATAATTCAAGGTGAAGCTAGGCTATGAAAGGGATAAAAATCTAAACTTCCAAAATATATCTGTTAGTTTGCTGATATTGTAAGATAATCGCACTATTAAGTTTCATAATTCAAGGTGAAGCTAGGCTATGAAAGGGATATGAAAACAACAAAACCACAACAACAAAAAACCCCACAAAAACACCCCACAAAAAAAAACCCAACAGAAAATGAAAAAAAAAAACAACAACAACAAAAAAACACACCCCAAAACAACAAGAACACGTATAAAAAGTAGGATGAATGAGAGAAAAAAAATCAAATAAAATGAAAGCTTGGGTCCCGGACGAAGACCACCAATTGTAACAATAAAAATGGTAAACCATCTAAAGAATGCATAATCATGAAACATTTAGCTATATATACTACCGACAAAAAATAAGAGAACGACTGATGTGAATGTAACTATCGTTGACATGCACTGTACGCTTCATCTGATCAAAATGAAATTTCACATCATGCATGAACAGCATGTGATGTACGTGCACACAGAAGATCACGTGTATGTGCTTATCGTGGAACTCACAATCACCGATGCAAGTGAGGTAATCACATGCGTGAAAATGTTCCCAAGACAATACCTTAATGAAGAGACGAAATGGCGAATTGTCGGTACGATAGAGGGAGGTACGTCAATATGCCAAGTTGCCCGAATGTTTGGTAAATCAAAAAGTGTAATGTCTAGAGTGTGGGATAAGTACCGTCAAACTAGCGGGGTTGCAACGAGACCTGGGCCTGGCAGGCCTAAAAAGACGACACCTCGACAAAATCGTACCATAACATTAATTGCTCTACGCAGTAGATTCAAATCAGCTGCTGCTTTCAACAGTGAATTCCGTACAATAACAGGAAGGCGAATTTCAACATCGACCGTCAAGAACAGACTCTACAAAGCCCGCCTGAAAGCGAGGCGTCCTCTGAAGGGTGTGACCCTAACAGCTCACCATAGGCGTCAACGATTACGGTGGGCTAGGCAACACCAGGGACGGGCTGTGCGACAATGGCGTTACACCATGTTTACAGACGAATCGAGGTTCTGCCTCAGATTCACAGATGGCAGAAAACGTTGTTGGCGACGTAGCGGCGAGAGATATGCCCGGGCTACAATTCTAGACCATGATCGGTATGGGGTGGTACTGTCATGGTGTGTGGAGGGATCACACATGACAGGCGAACAGATTTGATTATTGTTAATGGAAATTTGACTGGCCAGAGATATCTGGACCAGATTTTGCGTCCTGTCGTTGTTCCAGTGGCGAGAAATATTGGCAGAAATGTTGAATTTCAAGACGACAATGCCAGACCACATCGCGCTCGGATAGTCACCGATTACCTACGACAACAAGGCATACCGACAATCGACTGGCCCGCTAAGTCCCCCGATATGTCCCCTATAGAGCACCTGTGGGACGTTCTCGGGCGGAGAGTGTACGCCAGGGACCCAGCACCCGCCCACGTGGCACAGCTTGCGGTAGCCCTTCAGAATGAATGGCGGGCAATACCCAGAGCAACCATACGTACATTAATCAACAGTATGCCATCACGGTGTCGAGCATGTATCGCCCAAAATGGTGGACACACCAGATATTGATATACACGCCCCAAATTGGTTTTCCAGACGTTAATCGAAATAAAACATTCACTATCATTTCACCCGTTCCCTTATTTTGTGTCGGTAGTATATATATACATCAATAAAGCAATGTATATACGTAATGAAAGTCTACAAATTGAGTGTACATGTTGAATATATATGTCAAATAGTGGTGTGTAACCATTCGTATATAGTTTGGTAACTATTTTAAAATATGTACACAAGAATACGAACACTTTTTAGTTAAAGAAACAATGACAGGTAAATACTGGAGGTAGTCTAGGAGCCATAGGCCGATTTTGGGGGAACCTGGGTTTTTCAGATAAGTTTTGTTTCTGTGCTGAGTTATGTTGTCTAGGGGTAGCTATCCATTTTTTTTTTTTAAAGTATTATTTATTATTGTAATTTTTTTAATTAATAAATTAAAATCAAATTCGGGGATGGGGCTGGGTATGTGGGTAGGGGCGTTTTCAACCCTAGGCAATTCCATATATGTACTCCTGTTTTTGTTTTTGTAAATAACATAGTGATTTTGTTAAAGGTGTGCACTTAAAGGAATATACCAAAAAAAAATAAAAAATAATAATAAATAAATAATAATAATAATAATAAATACATTTTAAAAATCACCTTAAATGATTAACCTCAACTAGCATGAACTAAATTGATAATAATAAACAGGACTAAGTTCACAAACTGTAACAATAAAACACGTAAACCATCTAAAGTCCACCAAAAGAATACTAAACTTTGAACAATCTATCTATATACATTAAGAGAGTAATTCATATAGGTAATGAAATTCTTTAATTTCAGTGCGCATTTAGAACATGTCAAATAGTGGCATACAACGATTTATATATGGTTTGAAAACTATTTTAAAATATGTACGCAAAAATAGGAACACTATTTAGTTAAAGAAACAATGAAAGGTAAAATTTCTGTAACTATTCCAGGAGTACAGCCTGATTTCTATTGGGAACCTGTATTTGCTGGATAATAATAATAGGGGTAGCTATTCATGACAGGGTCGGGTTTTAAAAGTTGGATGAATTGAGAGAAAAAAAAAGAAAAAAGAAAAGAAAAAGAACATCTAATAAGATTAACCCTCGGCTCCAGGATTAAGTTCACAAAGTAACAATAAAACTCGTAAACCATCTAAAATCCATCTAAAGAATACGTAACTGTGATTAATCTAACTATATATGTCAAATACTGAAAACTATTTTTAAATATGTCCACAAAAATATGAACACTATTTAGTTAAAGAAACAATGAAAGGTAAAATTCTGTAAATAGTCCAGGAGCCATAGGCTGATTTCTTTTGGGAACCTGCATTTGCTGGATAATAATAATAGGGGTAGCTATTCATGACAGGGTCGGGATTTAAAAGAATTTACATAAAGTTGAATGAATTGAGAAAAAAAATCCCTAATAAAATGAACACTTGGCTCATGAACTAAACCCACAAAGTGTAACAATAAAAACGCAAACCATCTAAAATCTGTCGAATGAACACACGTAACAGCGACACATCTAACTATATACATTAAGAAAACATTTGATATACGTAATGGAATTCTTCAATTTTAGTGCGCATTTATAATATATGTCAAATAGTGACATGTAACTATTTATATATAGTTTCAAAACTTGAATGTATTTTTATGTAATATGACAATTTAAACGCATCACAAGTTTGCTACTGGAGAAACTAGAAGTACTGTTCGCTATAAAATAGTAGTGGTATGTGTGTACCCATCCATACATAGTATGAACACGTCATGTCTATATTTAGTAGATACACCTGAATTTATGGCATGTTTATATATAAGCAAAAGAGTTGTACCGTGGACTCGAAACCTTAGAGCTGAATAAATGCATTTGGATATGCATAAATTAGTTGAAAACATTACAATTACGGCAAATTCTGGACCACCCCTTTAAGTTAAAGCTCAACTTTGAGAAAAAGTAGTTATAACCAAAATTGTTTTGCCAAGTTGTAGTCAAATACCAGATGAAAAGTTTAAAGTTTATTTTTGACACCACTAGAGCACAGTGGTTTATTAATTATAGTCTACTGGATGTCAAACATTTTGAAATTTTGACATGTAGTCTTAGAGAGGAAACCCGCTACATTTATACTTTAGTAGCAAGGAATTTGTATATGCAGCATCTCACAGACAGGATAGCACATACCACGGCCTTTGATATACCAGTCGTGGTGCACTGGTTGAAACGAACTAGCGCAATGGGCAATATCAGATGACGACATTATATCTTTTCATTCCCAGTAAATACTATTTCAATTTCATTAAAACAAATATTGAAAATTCTGTATCAAAATTAGTTTTGGGTAAAAGGAAAAAAAACTGCAAAAGTGGACTCATAATTCATATGCGTCAAGTAAGAGACATCCTTGTTTTCGGATAAAGTTTCAAACGTATTGTTTTGGTATTTTGTAAGACACTTACGTGAAAGCAACACAAGGAATAACACTTTCAACTCGTGTTTAGGACAACAGTAGAAGACACTGATTTATTAATCACCGGCTACTAGGTATGAAACATTTAATTTAATTAATGGTAATTTTGATATGTTGTCTTGGAAAGGAAACCTCTTACATGTTTCCATTAGAAGCAAGGGGTCGTTGATATGTACCATCCCACAGACAAGACAACACATACCAAGGCCTTTGATATACATAGTATGTCCATTGGGCCGACGGGGATCGATCCTAGACTGATCTGGAAATGGAAAGTATACAGTAAAATAAATTGTAACCATACAGCTCCTAGTTCATAAACTGAGTATGTTATCCTTCTAAAAAGAAAGGTAAACAAAGAAAACAAAAACAAAACACAAAAATACCCACCCCCCACCCCACCCACGAACCACCCCGCTTAAAAAAACAAAAAAACACAAAACAAATAATAATAAGAATGATAAAAAAATGCTTGAACAGACAAACTGTTGCACTGAATGGTTTTATTTAAAACTAAAATAGAATAAATGTTTTAAATGAAATAGAATAGAATTGAATTGAATTGATTCAATTAAAAAAACAAATAAATAAAATAAAATAAACAGTTAAAAATAAAAATTAAACTAAAATAGAAATATGAACAAGAAACTGACAATTAAAAAAATATAAGACAATATAAATAAAAATCACATTAAAAATCGTAAACCATCTTAAAGATGCAGTGTCAAAGTTGAATAATTGCAGCTTCCACTCTTGTTTTTCATTAACTTCCACATTATACTTTCAGCTATATGCCCATAAAAATTACAGCAAAACTGTTTAATTTATTAGTAGAACAAAATATTTAACTTTTACTGTTCTTCTTATGTAAACTAAAATTAAAGAAAACTTGTTTGTACGATGATGGGATGGACTATAGTTGTACTGGACGTGAATCTGTGCATATTAATGTACGCACTTTACAATTCTGATATTCCCGTGTTATTTATACACATATTTGTAATTTGCATAGCCCGTTTGCATGAAATGGGAACCGACGAATTGACATTAATACCATAAGGAATGATGTTGAAACATATAATTAAGTTTTATACCCATAGAAACTCACATACTTTTCTTTAAATTAATTTCTTTAAAACATTATCAGTGTAAATAAATAAAACAATTCTTAACATAATGCCATCGTAACAAAATCTTGTTTTGAATATCAGCGTCTGTGTATCTAGTGTAGGTGTCCTAATCGTTTAGCAGTCATTTAAAAAAATAAAAATATTTTTTTTTTTTCGTATATACGTTCGAAATTATTGGAAGGCAAAATCAGGTATTGGTTGTTAAAAAACATGAGGAAAAAACCACCTTGTATAAATGGAACAGCTAAATAAAGTAAATGCACATGGAATTCTGTATTTAATGTCCTCGTACTGCTTTATTGATTATAAGTAACAATTCAAGTAAAACTGCCTAAACTTGCTGTTTCAGCATTTTGAGATATAATGTATACAGTTCATAATTTTATGTCCCCACCCCTTTGTTTGTGAAAATGTTATGAGTTTAAAACTAATAATGTTTTTTATATGAATTTTAACATTATTCATTATACAGTTACAAGCCAATTCATCAGATACCATTTTATGTAAACAAACAATTGTTATTTTTGACAACTAAATTAAAAGTAGTGAAATACTGCTCTTCCAAATATGATACTACAACTTTAGTCTAATTTCAGCAGCAATTTTATATATAAAAAAAACAACCAAATGTAAAATACTGGAAAACCAAACAAAAAACAGAGCCTTGTTTAACGATACAATATCATAGGAATTGCGAAAGTTCTAGTGTTAGGATGTTTCTGTCTTCCGTATCCAGGTACTAATTATGGAAACATGCAGGGTTGCGAACTTGATTTTGGTTTCCGTTAGTTATTAGATTCGTTCTGCACATCTTCAGCTTTCTTCTTTATTTTCCTGGAAATAAATATAATCTATAATTTATTTCTAATGTTACATGACACAAATTGTAATATTTCTTTTAGTGCTATGATAACAAACATATCAATGACATCAAATACTAGTATTGAAATAACCAAAATAAATAGAGGACACTGAATTATTACCGAGTTATCAAGGCGTTATCCTTAGCAAATTATGAACACAATTTATTTCATAAGTGTCATAATCGTGGTAACAATTAGTATGTTAAAACATCATACAAACAGTATTGCTATGACTTCCGTTTTTACTCACTTTCACAAACATTGTTTAAAATGAACATTTATATTTATTGTGTTGGAGCAATGTTTTTAAACACTATATCATTGCAACACGGAATGATTGTGCTAACTATCAATTGGTAAAGGTAGAATGTGTCATAAAGTGAACGAAATGGAAAGCTTTCTTTTTCAACAAACATGGTATGAGAGTGAATAGGCAGAGGACAGACACATTCAAGGTCAATCTGGTTACAAATCTGGAAATTTTCTAACACGGATAGATGGCTTAACACAAATTGAAAACAAAACACAATTACTGATGGTTGAATGCATTCAATATCGAAAGGTAACTTGGAACACTTCCAAAATACAATAAAAGATGCCATAAGACAAAAATACCACCTCAAGCAATCAGCAGCGGGTGATAATTTGTGTAAGGGGTACCTAATTAAAACAACAATTGTGTTGAATTCTTGTTTTGTGTTATATATACAACTCTCTCTCTCTCTTTCTCTCTCTCTCTCTCTCTCTCTCTCTCTCTCTCTCTCTCTCTCACACACACACACACACACACTGATATACGAAAATAAATTACATTGTCACGCGATTCAGTTATATTTACGAATGACCAAATAATTTAATAATGATAATAATAATAATAATAATAATAATAATAATAAAGATATGTGACAGAGGTTCTAGAATACGGTGGCCAGATATCCAACGCCAGTGGTTTTTGGATTCGTGCCAGTAAAATGTACTGTGCGCGATCCCGGTGGCAAGTGATCAACAAATAAACAAAAGTTAAAAAATTAAAATTTACAACTCTACGATCGTACGAAATCAGAATAAAGAGTAGCGTAAATCAACTCTTGTGTAATCAATACTACAAGCAAATTCCTTGCATAAGTCAAAATCACACGGTCATATATTGTTAAAGTGTTGCATTGTTTAAAGAACAACGTTGATCTTTCAAAATGAAGCGAAGACCCCATTCGAATTGCTATACAAATTAGTACTAACACACTTCGAAAATTCAAATGATAAAGCTATCGGTGCCTATATTATTATAAAGAAGAATGAAATGTCAGCCAAGCAACGCTCGGGTGTTTCCGCTGATCACAGCCTGTCGATGAGGCTAGTGTTCATTGCAGAATAATAGATCGCCGATTAAGCAGAAGGAAGGCTATGTTTTGTGAACGGTTGATAATCGGTGTGTGTGTGCGTGGAGGGACTGGTTAATTATAAAATAATAGATCGCGGACTAAGCAGAATTAAGGCCACGCATTTGGTTATCGGTTGGTATTCGGTGCCTGAGCGGAGGGACTATTAATTACATACTAATAGATTGCGGACTAAGCAGAATTAAGGCCACGCGTTTGGTTATCGGTTGGTAATCGGTGTGTGCGTGGAGGGACTCGCTAATTAAATAATAATAGATCGCGGACTAAGCATGTGCGGATGGACTCGTTATTTACAGACTCGGTCTGGTTACCGTCAAAAGATAGTAGTAATTAAATAGTAAGAACAGTTCACGTTCTTTATTTTCGCTCTCAAAAAAGTGGATCATGTTAAACTAAACCTGCACCATTATATTGTTAATTTGTATATATATAATTGGAGCTATTCGTCATTCATATTATAATTTGTTTAGTTACTTTCCGCCAATTTTGAAGTTAGCTGTTTTCTTTCTTTCTCTCTTTCTTTATTTATATTTAAAACATAGAGAAAAGGAGCCCGATGACGCTGCCAGCTAGGGGCGGAGTGAACTGCCATTTATATATTAATTCACCTTTCAACAGGCATTGTAAACATTTCAAATTTTGCGCTGGGGACAGTGCACCAACCGTTTATTACAAATGTAAGTGAAATCATCCATCTGCAATACCGAGGTGTGCTATATGAACTTATAAAACTCGAACTACTTCGTCGCCCCTTTCAAATTCGAGTTATCAAAGTTTGACTACACATATAATTATATATGATTTAATTACCTCTGATGAAGTATCCACACAGTAGGAATAGCAAGAGCCAGAACAACAGCGATCACAATTCCCGATATAGCACCTGCATTAAGGCAGATATGCGCTCTGGAACATCTAGAAATATACAACACTATCAATTAACACAGCAATTCTATTCACTGCTATATTCGACCTAAACCACCAATGGCTGCACAAATTAGATGTGTTTTGACAAGGTCGTGACTGCCAACACGAGTGCCGTGGGTAGATATACTGTCATTCTGCTGGTTCACAATTTATACAGTGATAAATCCCCCCAAAATGACGATCGCCACGATGGCAATAATGCAGGCCAACTGGCAGACAGGTACTTTGTCTGATTAAATACAAAAGTGTTCACAATTTACTCTACAGTATTCGTGACTTTTACAACTGTATCTAATCAATAAGCAAAGTTAGCTTACACATTTTCTCATAATTACAGACACATTACTGGTCTGAAATAATGTCACAACAAGGAAAATATGTCCACATGCATAGACCATAAAAAAGTGAAATTGTTTTACAATTGTACAATTGTTACAGTTAATCCAGTAGACTCAAGTTTAACACCCTGAATGTATGAAAATTAGCAAAACATTAATAAAACTAATGCTCAACATAATTAAAGTCAACAATGAGTATAATGTAAACAGGCAATCTGGGAGTACTGTTGAAGTAATACATGTCCCTACTGGCCAAACACATTTTACTACCTCATAAGTTCAAGGCCCATAACTCTGTGAAACATGGATAGATCTGTAATAGTACACGATAAACCTAAAGTCAAAACTTCATCACCAAAAATCGCCCAGAAAAGAGAGTCATACAGGTTGGACCCATGAAGTGGATGAAACTTATTTGTTGCCTCAAAGTCTGCCTACTCATCATAATGGTTAACTTCCCGAGCTGGCAAGTTCTCCTATATTTCAACTTCTTTGGCTGTCCACCTCCACATCACAGTCCTCGTCTTTCCAAACCGCGACAGGTGCTTGTATCTTGTGCCACACACCTGCCATTCCCCATCAGCGTTTAGCTGTGGGCTCTGTCTGACCAGTAATCAGTAATTACTTCTGGCATTGTTAAAAGGCACTTGTAATACCTACTATGCTCCCCTACTACCGGCGGTCGTTAGTTAGTGCCATGGGTCAGACCACCTTTATTAGCAGCAGAGGACAAGGATATCAGGTGGATGCAGATAAGTAATCAGCGACTGCACCCATAGATGAAGTTGGACAGCTCGAGTTGGAGGCAACTGACAAAAAAAGAAAGATGTTGGAACAGATTGAAATGGTGGAAGAAACTGAAAAGTTTTTTTAATATTGAGTTACAGTAATGATAATTGCAGGCAGAGGGTAATTGATAAGAATTAGAAAATGTGTTTCTAATTTTCATTATTATTTATACTTACCTAGTACTAGCACAACTACTATGCTAAACGACATGAATATAAGCTAACGCTCGCCGCCTAACCCCAGGCGAGTAGAAATCCCTGGAGGTGAGTACAATTTACATGACACTAGTTCCCCGGGCGAGTAATACTGGGCCGTTGTGACCCAGATTCATGACGCGGACAGTCAAACTATTTTGCCAATGAAACCTGCTAAACATACAAACTGTAGATGTATTTCATAAAAATTAAATTGGCATGACAGATTGACAAAGTCAAAAGTGTCGCAGTTTCGTTTTGTCTCGATAAATCCGGACATGTACTGCAAACACAATCAGAACTTACTAATGTGTGTGTGTGTGTGTGTGTGTGTGTGTGTGTGTGTGTGTGTGTGTGTGTGTGTGTGTGTTGGCGTTCGTTTCGTTGGTAATAAATACAGTCTTTAATTAAACGCATTGTAATAGATCATTTTTGGGTAAAAGGAAAAAAAACTGCAAAAGTGGACTCATAATTCATATGCGTCAAGTAAGAGACATCCTTGTTTTCGGATAAAGTTTCAAACGTATTGTTTTGGTATTTTGTAAGACACTTACGTGAAAGCAACACAAGGAATAACACTTTCAACTCGTGTTTAGGACAACAGTAGAAGACACTGATTTATTAATCACCGGCTACTAGGTATGAAACATTTAATTTAATTAATGGTAATGTTTGATATGTTTGTCTTGGAAAGGAAACCTCTTACATGTTTCCATTAGAAGCAAGGGGTCGTTGATATGTACCATCCCACAGACAAGACAACACATACCAAGGCCTTTGATATACATAGTATGTCCATTGGGCCGACGGGGATCGATCCTAGACTGATCTGGAAATGGAAAGTATACAGTAAAATAAATTGTAACCATACAGCTCCTAGTTCATAAACTGAGTATGTTATCCTTCTAAAAAGAAAGGTAAACAAAGAAAACAAAAACAAAACACAAAAATACCCACCCCCCACCCCACCCACGAACCACCCCGCTTAAAAAAACAAAAAAAAACACAAAACAAATAATAATAAGAATGATAAAAAAATGCTTGAACAGACAAACTGTTGCACTGAATGGTTTTATTTAAAACTAAAATAGAATAAATGTTTTAAATGAAATAGAATAGAATTGAATTGAATTGATTCAATTAAAAAAACAAATAAATAAAATAAAATAAACAGTTAAAAATAAAAATTAAACTAAAATAGAAATATGAACAAGAAACTGACAATTAAAAAAATATAAGACAATATAAATAAAAATCACATTAAAATCGTAAACCATCTTAAAGATGCAGTGTCAAAGTTGAATAATTGCAGCTTCCACTCTTGTTTTTCATTAACTTCCACATTATACTTTCAGCTATATGCCCATAAAAATTACAGCAAAACTGTTTAATTTATTAGTAGAACAAAATATTTAACTTTTACTGTTCTTCTTATGTAAACTAAAATTAAAGAAAACTTGTTTGTACGATGATGGGATGGACTATAGTTGTACTGGACGTGAATCTGTGCATATTAATGTACGCACTTTACAATTCTGATATTCCCGTGTTATTTATACACATATTTGTAATTTGCATAGCCCCGTTTGCATGAAATGGGAACCGACGAATTGACATTAATACCATAAGGAATGATGTTGAAACATATAATTAAGTTTTATACCCATAGAAACTCACATACTTTTCTTTAAATTAATTTCTTTAAAACATTATCAGTGTAAATAAATAAAACAATTCTTAACATAATGCCATCGTAACAAAATCTTGTTTTGAATATCAGCGTCTGTGTATCTAGTGTAGGTGTCCTAATCGTTTAGCAGTCATTTAAAAAAAATAAAAATATTTTTTTTTTTTCGTATATACGTTCGAAATTATTGGAAGGCAAAATCAGGTATTGGTTGTTAAAAAACATGAGGAAAAAACCACCTTGTATAAATGGAACAGCTAAATAAAGTAAATGCACATGGAATTCTGTATTTAATGTCCTCGTACTGCTTTATTGATTATAAGTAACAATTCAAGTAAAACTGCCTAAACTTGCTGTTTCAGCATTTTGAGATATAATGTATACAGTTCATAATTTTATGTCCCCACCCCTTTGTTTGTGAAAATGTTATGAGTTTAAAACTAATAATGTTTTTTTATATGAATTTTAACATTATTCATTATACAGTTACAAGCCAATTCATCAGATACCATTTTATGTAAACAAACAATTGTTATTTTTGACAACTAAATTAAAAGTAGTGAAATACTGCTCTTCCAAATATGATACTACAACTTTAGTCTAATTTCAGCAGCAATTTTATATATAAAAAAAACAACCAAATGTAAAATACTGGAAAACCAAACAAAAAAACAGAGCCTTGTTTAACGATACAATATCATAGGAATTGCGAAAGTTCTAGTGTTAGGATGTTTCTGTCTTCCGTATCCAGGTACTAATTATGGAAACATGCAGGGTTGCGAACTTGATTTTGGTTTCCGTTAGTTATTAGATTCGTTCTGCACATCTTCAGCTTTCTTCTTTATTTTCCTGGAAATAAATATAATCTATAATTTATTTCTAATGTTACATGACACAAATTGTAATATTTCTTTTAGTGCTATGATAACAAACATATCAATGACATCAAATACTAGTATTGAAATAACCAAAATAAATAGAGGACACTGAATTATTACCGAGTTATCAAGGCGTTATCCTTAGCAAATTATGAACACAATTTATTTCATAAGTGTCATAATCGTGGTAAACAATTAGTATGTTAAAACATCATACAAACAGTATTGCTATGACTTCCGTTTTTACTCACTTTCACAAACATTGTTTAAAATGAACATTTATATTTATTGTGTTGGAGCAATGTTTTTAAACACTATATCATTGCAACACGGAATGATTGTGCTAACTATCAATTGGTAAAGGTAGAATGTGTCATAAAGTGAAACGAAATGGAAAGCTTTCTTTTCAACAAACATGGTATGAGAGTGAATAGGCAGAGGACAGACACATTCAAGGTCAATCTGGTTACAAATCTGGAAATTTTCTAACACGGATAGATGGCTTAACACAAATTGAAAACAAAACACAATTACTGATGGTTGAATGCATTCAATATCGAAAGGTAACTTGGAACACTTCCAAAATACAATAAAAGATGCCATAAGACAAAAATACCACCTCAAGCAATCAGCAGCGGGTGATAATTTGTGTAAGGGGTACCTAATTAAAACAACAATTGTGTTGAATTCTTGTTTTGTGTTATATATACAACTCTCTCTCTCTCTTTCTCTCTCTCTCTCTCTCTCTCTCTCTCTCTCTCTCTCTCTCTCACACACACACACACACACACTGATATACGAAAATAAATTACATTGTCACGCGATTCAGTTATATTTACGAATGACCAAATAATTTAATAATGATAATAATAATAATAATAATAATAATAATAATAAAGATATGTGACAGAGGTTCTAGAATACGGTGGCCAGATATCCAACGCCAGTGGTTTTTGGATTCGTGCCAGTAAAATGTACTGTGCGCGATCCCGGTGGCAAGTGATCAACAAATAAACAAAAGTTAAAAAAATTAAAATTTACAACTCTACGATCGTACGAAATCAGAATAAAGAGTAGCGTAAATCAACTCTTGTGTAATCAATACTACAAGCAAATTCCTTGCATAAGTCAAAATCACACGGTCATATATTGTTAAAGTGTTGCATTGTTTAAAGAACAACGTTGATCTTTCAAAATGAAGCGAAGACCCCATTCGAATTGCTATACAAATTAGTACTAACACACTTCGAAAATTCAAATGATAAAGCTATCGGTGCCTATATTATTATAAAGAAGAATGAAATGTCAGCCAAGCAACGCTCGGGTGTTTTCCGCTGATCACAGCCTGTCGATGAGGCTAGTGTTCATTGCAGAATAATAGATCGCCGATTAAGCAGAAGGAAGGCTATGTTTTGTGAACGGTTGATAATCGGTGTGTGTGTGCGTGGAGGACTGGTTAATTATAAAATAATAGATCGCGGACTAAGCAGAATAAGGCCACGCATTTGGTTATCGGTTGGTATTCGGTGCCTGAGCGGAGGGACTATTAATTACATACTAATAGATTGCGGACTAAGCAGAATTAAGGCCACGCGTTTGGTTATCGGTTGGTAATCGGTGTGTGCGTGGAGGGACTCGCTAATTAAATAATAATAGATCGCGGACTAAGCATGTGCGGATGGACTCGTTATTTACAGACTCGGTCTGGTTACCGTCAAAAGATAGTAGTAATTAAATAGTAAGAACAGTTCACGTTCTTTATTTTCGCTCTCAAAAAAGTGGATCATGTTAAACTAAACCTGCACCATTATATTGTTAATTTGTATATATATAATTGGAGCTATTCGTCATTCATATTATAATTTGTTTTAGTTACTTTCCGCCAATTTTGAAGTTAGCTGTTTTCTTTCTTTCTCTCTTTCTTTATTTATATTTAAAACATAGAGAAAAGGAGCCCGATGACGCTGCCAGCTAGGGGCGGAGTGAACTGCCATTTATATATTAATTCACCTTTCAACAGGCATTGTAAACATTTCAAATTTTGCGCTGGGGACAGTGCACCAACCGTTTATTACAAATGTAAGTGAAATCATCCATCTGCAATACCGAGGTGTGCTATATGAACTTATAAAACTCGAACTACTTCGTCGCCCCTTTCAAATTCGAGTTATCAAAGTTTGACTACACATATAATTATATATGATTTAATTACCTCTGATGAAGTATCCACACAGTAGGAATAGCAAGAGCCAGAACAACAGCGATCACAATTCCCGATATAGCACCTGCACTTAAGGCAGATATGCGCTCTGGAACATCTAGAAATATACAACACTATCAATTAACACAGCAATTCTATTCACTGCTATATTCGACCTAAACCACCAATGGCTGCACAAATTAGATGTGTTTTGACAAGGTCGTGACTGCCAACACGAGTGCCGTGGGTAGATATACTGTCATTCTGCTGGTTCACAATTTATACAGTGATAAATCCCCCCAAAATGACGATCGCCACGATGGCAATAATGCAGGCCAACTGGCAGACAGGTACTTTGTCTGATTAAATACAAAAGTGTTCACAATTTACTCTACAGTATTCGTGACTTTTACAACTGTATCTAATCAATAAGCAAAGTTAGCTTACACATTTTCTTCATAATTACAGACACATTACTGGTCTGAAATAATGTCACAACAAGGAAAATATGTCCACATGCATAGACCATAAAAAAGTGAAATTGTTTTACAATTGTACAATTGTTACAGTTAATCCAGTAGACTCAAGTTTAACACCCTGAATGTATGAAAATTAGCAAAACATTAATAAAACTAATGCTCAACATAATTAAAGTCAACAATGAGTATAATGTAAACAGGCAATCTGGGAGTACTGTTGAAGTAATACATGTCCCCTACTGGCCAAACACATTTTACTACCTCATAAGTTCAAGGCCCATAACTCTGTGAAACATGGATAGATCTGTAATAGTACACGATAAACCTAAAGTCAAAACTTCATCACCAAAAATCGCCCAGAAAAGAGAGTCATACAGGTTGGACCCATGAAGTGGATGAAACTTATTTGTTGCCTCAAAGTCTGCCTACTCATCATAATGGTTAACTTCCCGAGCTGGCAAGTTCTCCTATATTTCAACTTCTTTGGCTGTCCACCTCCACATCACAGTCCTCGTCTTTCCAACCGCGACAGGTGCTTGTATCTTGTGCCACACACCTGCCATTCCCCATCAGCGTTTAGCTGTGGGCTCTGTCTGACCAGTAATCAGTAATTACTTCTGGCATTGTTAAAAGGCACTTGTAATAACCTACTATGCTCCCCTACTACCGGCGGTCGTTAGTTAGTGCCATGGGTCAGACCACCTTTATTAGCAGCAGAGGACAAGGATATCAGGTGGATGCAGATAAGTAATCAGCGACTGCACCCATAGATGAAGTTGGACAGCTCGAGTTGGAGGCAACTGACAAAAAAAAAGATGTTGGAACAGATTGAAATGGTGGAAGAAACTGAAAAGTTTTTTTAATATTGAGTTACAGTAATGATAATTGCAGGCAGAGGGTAATTGATAAGAATTAGAAAATGTGTTTCTAATTTTCATTATTATTTATACTTACCTAGTACTAGCACAACTACTATGCTAAACGACATGAATATAAGCTAACGCTCGCCGCCTAACCCCAGGCGAGTAGAAATCCCTGGAGGTGAGTACAATTTACATGACACTAGTTCCCCGGGCGAGTAATACTGGGCCGTTGTGACCCAGATTCATGACGCGGACAGTCAAACTATTTTGCCAATGAAACCTGCTAAACATACAAACTGTAGATGTATTTCATAAAAATTAAATTGGCATGACAGATTGACAAAGTCAAAAGTGTCGCAGTTTCGTTTTGTCTCGATAAATCCGGACATGTACTGCAAACACAATCAGAACTTACTAATGTGTGTGTGTGTGTGTGTGTGTGTGTGTGTGTGTGTGTGTGTGTGTGTGTGTGTGTGTGTGTGTTGGCGTTCGTTTCGTTGGTAATAAATACAGTCTTTAATTAAACGCATTGTAATAGATCATGTTGACATTGATCGATTTCAACTAGTTGCCTCCAAACGTCTCGAGTGGAGAGTTCCGAGGTTACCAGTGGGAATCCAGGTGTACAAGGACAGAATAAAATAATTCAGTAATAGTAAAGATAATTCATAAGTTTTATTACTTAAATTAATTTAATACAATAATTGCTATTATTTCTTTGTGAATACTCCACTCTTTGCAGCCGCCTTGGGGTAGGGGGTGTAATTAAAAAAGAAGAAGAAGCTGAATGACGACCAAGTTGGTGTAGCGTGGTATACTTGAACTGAACCTGTGAAAACACTGTTGTTTTTGTACGTTACGGTTATTTTAGTTGCCGTGTATAGTTCCCATATAGATTTCATCTTCTCAACTTCTCAAACTGCTTCAATAATGAAGTTGGGGTGGGGGAAAGTGATTTTTCCTGGGGACTAGTAACTTTCGGCAGTTACTAGACTTCTGGGCAAGTGAAAATATTTCGTAATTTCTACCACTATACGACTCTGCGTCGTAACCTCCACTGCAGAATTATCTCAGGTAAAAAAACGTTTCTTTTCAACAGAATATTTATAAATTTTTTGATTTGTGAACAACGTTTTCCACGTGGTGTTCACCATTTTACTACTTACAGGTGCGTGTGAAGGGTTGGTTTTGGAGAGAGAGAGAGAGAGAGAGAGAGAGAGAGAGAGAGAGAGAGAGAGAGAGAGAGAGAGAGAGAGAGAGAGAGAGAGAGGAGAGAGAGAGAGAGAGAGAGAGAGAGAGAGAGAAAGAAAGAGAGAGAGAGAGAGAGAGAGAGAGAGAGAGAGAGACAGAGAGAGAGAGAGAGAGAGAGACAGAGACACACACACACACACAGAGAGACAGACAGACATATTTTAGTCAGGTATCATTCATAGACGAGTTTCAAGTGCATCCACTGCAACTATATTCCACTGAATAACATAGCTGCAACATAATTACAGGTTTGACCGGCTCCCATTTTCGTAAAGGGAGCAGATCGGTGTTTGTCCGAATTAAACAAAAACGCACGAATCTGGATAACAACATGTATTGATATTGCATTAAAGATACTGATATATGCTGGTAATATGAGATGCAGATAGCACATTGGTTTTTACATTCTACTAGGATATCCTCGGCAGAGCTTCTCTTGTACAGCTGTCCATTGTTTGTCTTCTACTACTAGTTTTGATTAGACATTTATAAAACTACGTTCTTATATTTATTTGGACAATATCAACAAACTGGTAGGGCATAATTCTAACTGTTGAGTTCGTATTGAATGTTAAAGAATTTACAGTTACATTTAATATGCATTTTCTCCAAGTGTTTTGATTGAGTATTTTTGAAAGTTGACACAGATTCTCTGGGAGAGTTTGCACAAAATAACAGATTTGTAAAGTGTTGGTTGAACACATCTGAACTTGAGACAGGGATTCTCTCAGACAGTTACACACATACAATCAGCTGGTAATAAAACAAATCCCACATTTTGTTGAATAGCGAAACACGTATGCAATGCAGTACATTGAAGCTTTGCAAATAAAAATTAGTATATTATGTTGCCTACTGCGTGTACTAAACCGGAAATAATCCGAAGTGGTCTGTTCAAAGTCTTGACATGAATCCTGAAAGGCAAGTAAAAGAAAAAATGCATCCATGACATGGCACAATCAAAGAGGTTTACTCATGTTTAGTAGTACACATGTACCTGTTAAATACCATCTAGGAGCTGGTGTTAAATGCAACGTTGTTCTTATGTGTGATGCATTGACCGAACATAGTCTTATCAAAGCTGGACTGACTTAATTATGTTACGTACTATCGCCATCAATGTTCACCCTGAGCAAGTGAAAATCTCTTACATGTACAAAGTATAGAATAAAACAGAACTGTTTACCTGGAAAAATCACTCCTGGGCTGACGATGTGTAATGAAGTGGAGTTACCAATCAATGAAGGGTGGGTAATTGATAAACACAGTGACAAATATTTTCCAGCAAACCCTAAAGGCACAGTGTCAAACTTCAAAGTACAGGTTGCTTGTTCATCTCCTGAATTACATGATGCATTAGTGTTGGTTATGGATGTTAGATTATATTTTATTCTTTCCTCTGACCCACTCTGAATCTGTAAAGAAACAGTAAAACCCCCAAACATGTTAGCTTGTTATTCCATTTCAATTTACATTCATATGTATGCACTATCCACACTTGCATGAGTGTGTATATGTGTGTGTACCTGGATGCATAAACGGGTGCATGTTTGATGTATATAGGGTGTACAAAGTGTATAACTGCATACAGATATATGTGCATACAATGGAAACCATTGCAAGTAAGATCAGATCGAAATTCTGTTTAAAACTGTTGTCACTAAAATATGTTTTATTACACGTATCTATGCAGTAAATTAACATAGCCGGTCCAGTTTTGTTTGGTACATTCATGAGGCCCTATAATCCACTATTGGTCCACTAAGCTACATGCTAGATCCGGATGTCTTCCTTGAAATAGTGGGCTCTAAAAGAAACTGGGTTTTCACCCTGTTTGTGTATTTGCTGAACTTCCAAAATCTTTATTTGTCTTGATTGAGGAATCAACTCCAAGATATAATCCATGTATGGAATAATAAGTTTAGGGCACCGATTTTCCGCGATTGTGGAATCGTGGCCCGAATCGCTGAAATAACCATCTCAAACAGAATTCCCGATTTTTTTCAAAAAAAGTATTTATTTTTAAATAGTGCATGACTAATTTAAAACAAAACATCTGAATTGGAAATTATAGACACCAACATCCGCCTGTGCTACGCCTTTGTGTTTCATATCAAATGTTTAATGTAGTGCATCTAAACGTTTTATCAATTATGTTTTCTTTGCTTGTTCCCGTCGATTTAATGGGGAAAACTGAAAATTTTGAGCTCCGATGTTTACTCAAGTGAAATATTTCTTATATAGTGTTTGCCATATTTGACCAGAAATTAGCCCATGTCGTTGAATAAGTCCCCTCCTTTTTGACAGCATTTAAGACATTAGACCCTTATTTGTAAATAAGCCCACTCCCAACTTCGTCCCCTCATCACAGCAAAGAAAGTCGTACCTCCTGAAGGAACATTGTAACAAACAATTAAAGACAAATGTATAACACCATATATTACCACCAGTGAGATTTAGTAGTCTTAACAACGTGTAACAGTGTTTTCAATTTCATGTGCGTGCGTGCAAGCGTGCGTGCAAGAGTGCGTGCTTGCGTGCCTGCACATTTGTCAATAGAACAAAAACGAAATTTGTTGAATACTGAAATGGATTTTTTTTTTTTTTTTTTTTTTTTGTAAAAAGAGAAAAGGGAACACTCTGAAAAAGAAAATCAGTGCCTCTACACTTTACCAGAGATGGGTAGGGAATTTGTGGTGAGATTTTGATGGTACCCTATATATTGGATCTTATATACAATCGCAACACCTATTTAATCCACTTTTCGAATTCACAATCCAGTAAAATTAAAACATTTGCTACCATAATAACAATGCTATACAACTCCGAGTCATAACCTCTACTGCAGAATTGTCTCCCCTCACAGCGATTGGGCAGAACATCAAACCTCATCTCTGAATGACTGAATCAAAGAAGACCTCTCTGAGGGCAGGTGGAAGGTTACCTATGTTGTGTTAGCACTAAGTAAATATGAATAATAATGCGATTTCTAATAGTCTCATTTAACTTACTGTGCTAGAACAAAATCAATGCTATGCTGCATGCATTCGCTGACCTTAGTTGTGCTCATAGCCACAATCTTGAGGCTTCAGTCATTTGACCATTTTATGGTCGAGGTGGCTCACCAAGAAATGCATGGCGATATGGGCATTATAGAATGTATGCTGGCTGATTGGAGGCAGATTGTGGAGAGAGCTGCCTTCGGGGAGTTGTATGACTTATTATAACAATACATTATAATGATACCAGCTTTATATATATATATATATATATATATATATATATATATATATATATATATATACTCTTCAAAAGAAGAAACGCAAAACCACATTGTCGTAACATTTGGAGAATTGATTTAATTATTGAATGGTGAGTCCGATAATTACCAAATGTTGCAGGATTGTTCACAATTCACTCTAGTCCATTGTGAGTAAGTGATAGGACACACCACCAAGGTCAAGATCACCTGGAGTCAATACCGGGTGTGGCCTCCGCGTGTGTTAACAACTGCCTGGCACCGCCTGCCCATTGAAGCAACCAGAGTACGGATGACGTCCCGGGGGATGGTGGCCCACTCGGCCTGCAAGGCTGCTGCCAGCTCGGGCAGGGTCTGGGGCTGTGGTTGTCGCTGTCGGAGGCGTCGGTCCAACTCGTCCCATAGATGCTCAATTGGGTTCAAATCCGGTGATGTCGATGGCCAAGGAAGGACATTAATGTTGTTCTGTAGGAAAGCCGTTGTGAGACGTGCTGTGTGAGGCCTGGCGTTGTCATGTTGGAACACTGCGTTGGCGTTGTCCATAACTGGAACGATGTGTGGCCGGAGGATCTGGTCAATGTAGCCCTGTGCATTCAGGTTGCCCTGCACGTGGACCAGGTCAGTTCTGCCAGTGTGTGAGATGGCTGCCCACACCATGACACTACCCCCGCCGAATCTGTCCACTTCCTGCACGCAGTTTGCCGCATAACGTTCACCACGACGCCTATACACGCGACATCTTCCATCATGACGACGGAGCAGAAATCGGGACTCGTCACTGAACCACACCTGTCTCCATCGCAGTTGAGGCCATTGTCGATGAATCTGGCACCACTGCAGTCGGAGTCGACGGTGTTGTCGTGTTAAGATGACACCTCGAACTGGACGTCTGGCACGAATTCCTACCTCACGTAGGCGGTTCCGTATGGTCTGGTCGGATATCCTGCGCAAACCTGGTATTGCTGTGGCTGTGGAGGTGGCAGTAGTCAATCGTTCCCGAAGGTGGCGTACCCGGATATAGCGGTCCTGCCCGGGGGTAGTGACCCGTGGTCGACCGGATCTAGGGAGGTCACGTGTTGATCCATGTTGCTGGTAACGGTCCCACAGTCTGGAGATGGTGCTTGGGGACACATGGAATGCCCTGGCAACGGCCGTTCTGGATTCGCCTGCGTCTAGTCGGCCGATGGCATTGTTTCTCTGCGGTTCAGTGAGACGTGGCATGTCCTGGATTGTCAACTGTCGGCCAGATACAGAGGCCAGGCAAGCGAACACCCTGCACTTTTATACTGTCGGTGTTCATGTTGCACGTGCAGACAACGCACGTGCAGTGGTGACATGGTTTGCACGTGGCTGCGTTTTTGCGAATATTCACATTTTGGAACTTTATTGTACAGTAGCTGCGTTTTATCGAATGTAACCGTGGGAATGTGTTTGGGACATGCAATGACCTTATATTGACAAAGCATGAACCGGTAGGAAACATAAAATCGGAGTTATAACCCATTTGTACCCTTTTGCGTTTCTTTTTTTGAACACGTGACCTCCCTAGATCCGGTCAACCACGGGTCACTACCCCCGGGCAGGACCGCTACATCCGGGTACGCCACCTTCGGGAACGATTGACTACTGCCACCTCCACAGCCACAGCAATACCAGGTTTGCGCAGGATATCCGACCAGACCATACGGAACCGCCTACGTGAGGTAGGAATTCGTGCCAGACGTCCAGTTCGAGGTGTCATCTTAACACGACAACACCGTCGACTCCGACTGCAGTGGTGCCAGATTCATCGACAATGGCCTCAACTGCGATGGAGACAGGTGTGGTTCAGTGACGAGTCCCGATTTCTGCTCCGTCGTCATGATGGAAGATGTCGCGTGTATAGGCGTCGTGGTGAACGTTATGCGGCAAACTGCGTGCAGGAAGTGGACAGATTCGGCGGGGGTAGTGTCATGGTGTGGGCAGCCATCTCACACACTGGCAGAACTGACCTGGTCCACGTGCAGGGCAACCTGAATGCACAGGGCTACATTGACCAGATCCTCCGGCCACACATCGTTCCAGTTATGGCCAACGCCAACGCATTGTTCCAACATGACAACGCCAGGCCTCACACAGCACGTCTCACAACGGCTTTCCTACAGAACAACAACATTAATGTCCTTCCTTGGCCATCGATATCACCGGATTTGAACCCAATTGAGCATCTATGGGACGAGTTGGACCGACGCCTCCGACAGCGACAACCACAGCCCCAGACCCTGCCCGAGCTGGCAGCAGCCTTGCAGGCCGAGTGGGCCACCATCCCCCGGGACGTCATCCATACTCTGGTTGCTTCAATGGGCAGGCGGTGCCAGGCAGTTGTCAACACACGCGGAGGCCACACCCGGTATTGACTCCAGATGACCTTGACCTTGGTGGTGTGTCCTATCACTTACTCACAATGGACTAGAGTGAATTGTGAACAATCCCGCAACATTTGGTAATTATCGGACTCACCATTCAATAATTAAATCAATTCTCCAAATGTTACGACAATGTGGTTTTGCGTTTCTTCTTTTGAAGAGTATATATATATATATATATAGAATAATGCATATTACCATTTTTAATAAAAACTATTTTTACGACCATTTTGCTCACCTACAATAAATGCCTTTCCATTTGTTAAATATTTAACAATTTGATTTTTTGATTCATAAAACACACCACAGTCATGCTGCCGGTAAAATGAAGAATTAGTGGGCGGGATGTATAAATCTTCCTTATCAATAGTAACACATTTGTTTATTTTTACCCAAACGAACCTAGCACTCAGATAGAAAAATAACATCATAAGTACAAATAAGATTTCAAAAAGAATTGTCACACCAATTAATGTCAAACCCACTGTTTATGTTCCAGGAAATAAAATTAACACCATCTAGAACAGCACTCCCTGGTAATTTCTATCGTAAAGGCAATGAATCACCAGTGTATAGTGTCCCATCGATATACAGTTTGTCTCTAGACAGTGCGGCTCTTTTGTTTTCTTCTCTTCGTCTTTCGAACACCGGCATCAACAACTTTCTTTTCTCGTGGATGGCTTTCGGAAACTGCTATTTGAAAGCACGTTTCCTTACTTGGTCCTTCTGTTGAAAGTTACACAACAACTGGTCGATTCTTACCAGGAAAAGGTTTGCCAATCCTGTGTGCTCTGTCTATTTGTAAACTCTCTGATATTCCAGCTTCTCTGCTCAGACTCATTCAATCAATTTACCTTCTCCCTCCTTAATATTACAGAACACTAAGTTGTCACGCATTGAACAGCTTTATAAATCAACAATTTCTTCTGTTAACCTGTCCTTTTCCTTCTTCACTCCATCCATAGATTTCCACAACCGGGCCATTTCAGTGTCGTTTGCTTGAACATGTTGTTCGTGATACATGGCTCTCCTATCAGAGAGTATTAATGGATTGCAGGCCTGTTTCTGTTACCCTGGCTTCCAACTCTTTAATACCATTTTTTACGACACTGATATTTTCGAACAGTACCTGCAAACCCTTGCTGCTGAACACTCAAAACAGATACATGGCCAAGTGGGTATCTGATTGGCACTTGAAACATTTTGAAACCCTATTTGATTGGTCAGCGGTGGTATTAAGCAAAAGACATAATTGACTTTTCAAACTTATTGTCAGCAGGGGAAGTTACATGTACTTCCAAAATCAGAAAACCTGTCTATGTGCGAAGTATGGAATCAGTATGGAATAGGATTCCTAACTGGCTTGCAAAATATCACAGTGATGCTGGGATGTGAAAAAAATCTATGGCAAATACTTATAAATTAGTGTACATACCGTATATGTCCAGGAACACGTTGGTAGCAGATAAGTACAGTTTCCAGTCACTGACACAATGAACGGTACCTGAGTAACTTCCTCCACTGTTGTTAAATTTTCATAGTTTACTGCATACTTAGCTGGAACAGAAATTATTTTAAAATAAATTAAATAATTAAGAAAAACAAACAGTTATTAAATACATGGAAGGAAATACTGTTTTGTTTGTATTACCTACTCTCAGATTATTTTCTGGAAGAAAACCTGCATTTGTTTTCTTTTACCTAATCTTAAAATTATAATGTGTGTACACATCTACATGCGGTATGAACTATGAGGACGTTAAACATATTATATTACATGTAATATCAAATATTCAAACTAAATGTACCCTAAATCTAGCTTAAAGTGACATATCCTAGTTGTTAAACACTAAGATATATTTTTCACTATTAGAGCTGTCTATGGTCACTGAAATCAAACATTACAGATAGTTTATTGTTTAGATTACTCATTTCCTTTCAAACGCAGTGTTTCTGATCAATGGTCATCCCAGTGTTTCTAATACCACAAAATGCATTTTTTAATAAATAAGAATTTTTTTTGAAAACAGTAGTTTTGTTTTTCACCATTATTTTATAACTAACACTTTAGCAAAGCTTTGGCAAATGTGAACATTTTACTTCCATACGGTGAGTGCACCGCTATGCTCAATGTGTAGGGCTGAAGCCACATACACCGAGTTTCACAAACTCACTGGTGCGATTATGGGTGTGTCTCAATATGTAGGTGTGAGGCCACATACACAGAGTTTCACCCACTTCACGGGTGAGATTATGAATGTGTCCCGAGTGTATGACTCCACATGGGGGATGTACCCCGGGGGTGATACCGAGATATGTCAACTAACAGCAGGCGTGCACCACGGCCCTGCCATGCAGTCCCAAATGGAAATACTGCGGCTTCACCATTAATCTTATCATCATCCATGTTTGTAAACCCCTGCGTGTGCTGTAACCTCACCGTGGTGCAGGGGTGTAACATTCTCTTTGAGAATGGCCAATACAGCACAAAACTGAAGTTTTGAGTAAAATTCAGTATCCGTAAAATTCTGTGATATTTGTGTTTTTGCACAGTTCTTTACACTGTTTTTGTTTAAGTCTTGAATTTTTATATTGATGTTGATCATCACTTTATTTATTTGCATTACCATAGTTTGACACCCAATAGCCGATGTATTTTTCGTGCTGGGGTGTCGTTAAACATTCATTCATTCATTCATTCATTCCATGTTTGTAAACGAATGAATGAATGAATGTTTAACGACACCCCAGCACGAAAAATGCATCAGCTATTGGGTGTCAACCATGTTTGTAATGCCTAACAACAACAACAACAATACTGTATTTGTTAAATGTTTGTGGTGCTTTAATAAAATATATTTAAAAAAAACATAATAAATAAAAAAGTTTCTTATTAAATCGAACCTCGTTTGTCTTTTTAGGCTCAAATCTAATATGTTTTCAGGAACCCAAGCCCTATAGTACTCAGAAATAATGGGCTGATGTGTATCATTTGTATCATTTTTTTTTTTTAAATGTTTTTTCAAATAATTACTAATATGTAGGTAGAGACGATTTTGTAAATCGATCTATGCTACATAATTTTCTTTTCAACCTAATTGTTTAATCACTGTCCCGTTTTCACCCAATTTGGTAATTTAACAAACTCATCTCTCTAACCACCCACAAACAAAATAAGAAATTGCACATTGCGAGGGTGTGTAACACGGTACGGCATGACCTTGTGTTCAGTGTATTCGGTAGCTAGTTGTCACCAGGCATGGTGATGTCAGTTGCTCAAATAGTCTATAGGGCAATATATCCCTTGTCAGACAGATATTAACAAATAAATAAACAAGATCGAACTCGTTAATTCATAAACACAAAAAGTATTATCCTGTTCAGGTGTGAAACATTATCCAAATTGCTACACATATTAAAAAGGTCAAGGCGGCTCTGATGTTATCTTCAAAATATATCATCTTCCCTGATTGCCAACATTCCTATTGCAAGTAAGCGAGGCATTAAATTAGATGACAATAGATAAATAAGACAAACACAGTAATTCCTATTGCAAGTAAGCGAGGCATTAAATTAGATCGCAATAGACACATTAATTCTAAGCATGACGGCCGTTGTACTTCAGTTCATTTCATGTTATTGTCGCGCTTATATCCAATTAAGGTTCAGACATGCTGTCCTGGACTCACACCTGAGCTATCTGGGTTCTCTGACCAGGAAAGTAGGTTAGTTGTTAGTGGTTAGTGAGAGAGAAGAGGGTGTAGTGGTCTTACCCATTGAGTACTTCAGATATACTAGCCTGTTAATTAAGTCCCGACTGTCGATTCACCCATAATGTTTGCATGTGCAATATTTTACTACTACATGACTTGTCAAGCCCATCAAAGCACACGTTTTAGTGTGCTTATTTCCTGTACATAAAACTTCCTGTACATAAAACTTGAAAGTGAAAACAAAACAAAGTCTGTATCATGTGTATTGTTGTAACTGATCATGTAGAGATTTTGTTTACTTCATTTTGTAGAAAGCTAGTTCAAGTTGAATATTAATATATATTTATATTGATTTGTTGATATTATACTATGACCAATGCCAAGATAACATTTATCAAAGAGGCATCAGTGGAGAAACAAAATATTGTGAGCTAAAACTCACTTACCCATCGGCCTACTGGGTTTGCATTTGTCACTAGCTCTGTGTTAAAAAGCACTAGGTAGTACTATACCAAATAACTTCCGCTGGGTCAAAGTTCGAGGTGCACCCAACTTTTGATAGAGAAGTGAACACCACAAGTCCTGTGATTGGTTATAAATGTGAGTGTGTTGGTTGTAAAAAAATAATAGTTTCATCTGGGTAAAAGAAATGTGCAATTTTATTTCATCTAGTACCAATGTGTCAAGTAGCCTTGTGCTTGAAACATGTATGGGGTACCTGTAAACAAAAGTACTAGAATTTTGTGCGAAACTAGGGTAGTCATAGACGTTACCCGTTATCTCAGAAACGAGCAGCTTGACCCCAATTTTTTTCTGATTCACTTTAAGTGTAAGGGGTGGTAGTATGTATATCCGTAGCGTTTATGTCGGTTGATACGTTGCAGGTAGGAGTTTTAGCCGCATATGTTACTATTGTCGTCTATGGGATTTGATTTGGTTGTATACACCCACTAGCTCTGTGTTAAAAAGCACTAGCCCTGGTCTAGCGGAGTTAATGTAATATGCAACACTTGGGATTCAGTTTGACACCACTCACCAAAGGGTAAACTTTAACTGTTGGGTTTACTATACAAGTTTTGACAATTTAGATATGACTGGCACAGAAAGCTACATTTTTAATACATCTGTTTACTAGAATTAGTCCGGTGGCTTAAAAGGAAGGGACAATTAAGGCATTTGGTCTGATATGCATATTCAACGATATATAATGCACATTATTGCTTAATATCAACAAATATAATCGTATAGGTAATTAATAAAACGGTTAAATGTGACAGGTATTATATATAACTGGCACAGCCATTTTGTACCATTCCAGTGAATACGCCCTCTTGCGAGCCGGTGGTTACTTAATACTTAACGTGTCACGTCAGAAATTAGTCTTAGAACTGAAGAAACAAAATATACCTGATTTTTGTGGATGCATTGCAATATCATGTAATAATATCCATCCAAGTAATCCAGCAATGAGTATATATTATTTTTCAATACAAAATAAACCATCATTGTCAAAGTGTCGAAATAACTGTATTGTGTTTTGTCCCTACTTTAACGCACGTACTGAAATGATAATTGGAGTGTTTTCGTAGTTAATTGGTCTTTTCTCTCCGTGGCCCTTGGCCTGTACCTGTGGTTCCTGTTTGGCAGGTGTATCTTTAGACGGCCGCCAGTCAATGTGTCTAGACACAAGCAAAAAAAATCAAAAATAATAATAATATGTGCACGTTTTATAAAGATCACAGGGTATTGTGGCGTACCTGCGCGGCTACCCTTAAAATGATAATGGACATTACCAGCCGTGCTGCTTTATTACTGTAAATAATTCTGTAAAACCCTTGATTAAGTAGACTTTCCCATCTAAAATCACACAACTAACCAATTATATAGTCCCAAAGAAAAGAACATTATCACGTGTGTATCCTGAGTGGTCGTTTTTACTCCACAGTAGCCTACCAATAGGCCTAATAATATGCTCTTTTTTTTTCTTTTTTTTTTTTTTTTTTTTTTTGGGGGGGGGGGGATTTTTCAAGAGAGAAAAATATTATAACCCCATTTTGTTCTATTAATGCAAGCTAAAATATATTTATTTAAATAGTTTATTATATTATCAAGTCATGTTGTTTTACAAGTCAGGGTGATAAAATGAATCGTCTTGTCGTAAATGACTGCCTTTGTTTATACACTGTGCATACTGGAGTTGGTCGAAGCTGACGTCACTTCGCCACAAGATAGAATTCCTGACGCACCGGAAACAAAAGAAAATGGCTGCCCCCAGTTAGCAGGGATAATCACGGAACTCCAACCACAGCATAGTGCTTCTTTCCAACACATGAGGCTCATATTTGAGTTGACCCTCCGTTTAAGTCCAAATGTGAGCGATATTGTGACACGATCACCCAAAGCACCAAAATGTGACACATCTGTACCCTAGGACCATAAAATTGACCATCCTATTGATTAAAACATACTAGTAATATGACTAAATGCGATGACTGATGCGTGGTAGGCCTAGGATCGACGTCAGTCGGTGGGCCCATTGGACTATTTACCATTCAAGTATTTCAAGTATGATGAGAACATGTAATGCGTTTCCTCTTTAAGACGATTTGGTAATAAAACCATGTTAATAGAGAACATTTTGTTTTACAAACAAAATTATGAATATAAATATATATTTAGTAGTAGTAGTAGTAGTAGTAGTAGTAGTAGTAGTAGTAGTAGTAGTATGATATTATATCGTAACAGCCCATGATATCCACTCTCCTTTTCCTAGCTAAATGTATGTTTTATACTAAATACTGTTCATACTGTTTTTGGTGTCCAACTAAAGAGTATAGCCAGTCACCCAAAATAAAGAGAAAGAAAAGGTTATTGTTGTCAAAACACTGGCATATCACTGTTTTTCAGAAGTGGAAACAAAAAGCTTTATTTTCATGCCACGGTGCTCCAAGATTTTTGTATTTTTCTCTGCAAGAGTCCGAGGGGTGTATCGTGTTGATGCTAATATTATATCAGTAGACATAGCATCGATAAATTATCATTTCTCCGCTGAATATGTTTAACATAAAAAAAATAAAGTTTGAAAGTTTTAACTAATAATGATTGTATATATTTGAGAAACAATATGTAATCCTCATCAATGCACCTAATTTGTGAAAATGAACTCAGCCGCGTGACAGATTATACAACATTTTCTGATATGACAAAACACTCGAAACATGATAAATAAAAAGTAAAATTTATTGCAGCTAGTAATCCAACATTTACTATCAACAATGAAACATATCTTGAACAGTACTTCATATTATTACATAAGATATCAAAATGTGTCCAAAATTTATTCTGGAAAAATGTAATCAATAATTATACATTACTACAGGAAAATGAATTTCAAAATGAAAACCAATTTATATACTCTTCAAAAAAAGAAACGCAAAAGGGTACAAATGGGTTATAACTCCGATTTTATGTTTCCTACCGGTTCATGCTTTGTGAATATAAGGTCATTGCATGTTCCAAACATATTCCCATTCGATAAAACGCAGCTACTGTACAATAAAGTTCCAAAATGTGAATATTCGCAAAAACGCAGTCACGTGCAAACCATGTCACCACTGCACGTGCGTTGTCTGCACGTGCAACATGAACACCGACAGTATAAAAGTGCAGGGTGTTCGCTTGCCTGGCCTCTGTATCTGGCCGACAGTTGACAATCCAGGACATGCCACGTCTCAGTGAACCGCAGAGAAACAATGCCATCGGCCGACTAGACGCAGGCGAATCCAGAACGGCCGTTGCCAGGGCATTCCATGTGTCCCCAAGCACCATCTCCAGACTGTGGGACCGTTACCAGCAACATGGATCAACACGTGACCTCCCTAGATCCGGTCGACCACGGGTCACTACCCCCGGGCAGGACCGCTACATCCGGGTACGCCACCTTCGGGAACGATTGACTACTGCCACCTCCACAGCCGCAGCAATACCAGGTTTGCGCAGGATATCCGACCAGACCGTACGGAACCGCCTACGTGAGGTAGGAATTCGTGCCAGACGTCCAGTTCGAGGTGTCATCTTAACACCACAACACCGTCGACTCCGACTGCAGTGGTGCCAGATTCATCGACAATGGCCTCAACTGCGATGGAGACAGGTGTGGTTCAGTGACTAGTCCCGATTTCTGCTCCGACGTCATGATGGAAGATGTCACGTGTATAGGCGTCGTGGTGAACGTTATGCGGCAAACTGCGTGCAGGAAGTGGACAGATTCGGCGGGGGTAGTGTCATGGTGTGGGCAGCCATCTCACACACTGGCAGAACTGACCTGGTCCACGTGCGGGGCAACCTGAATGCACAGGGCTACATTTACCAGATCCTCCGGCCACACATCGTTCCAGTTATGGCCAACGCCAACGCAGTGTTCCAACATGACAACGCCAGGACTCACACAGCACGTCTCACAACGGCTTTCCTACAGAACAACAACATTAATGTCCTTCCTTGGTCATCGATATCACCGGATTTGAACCCAATTGAGCATCTATGGGACGAGTTGGACCGACGCCTCCGACAGCGACAACCACAGCCCCAGACTCTGCCCGAGCTGGCAGCAGCCTTGCAGGCCGAGTGGGCCACCATCCCCCGGGACGTCATCCGTACTCTGGTTGCTTCAATGGGCAGGCGGTGCCAGGCAGTTGTCAACACACGCGGAGGCCACACCCGGTATTGACTCCAGATGACCTTGACCTTGGTGGTGTGTCCTATCACTTACTCACAATGGACTAGAGTGAATTGTGAACAATCCTGCAACATTTGATAATTATCGGACTCACCATTCAATAATTAAATCAATTCTCCAAATGTTACGACAATGTGGTTTTGCGTTTCTTCTTTTGAAGAGTATATAAACCTCACTACTAAATTGTATTCCACCTAAAATCATAAAACAGTTCCTGCATTGGTATGATAAGGGTCTAAAATCCGTATGTGATTTATTGACACCGAATGGTATGATAAAGCGATCCATAAGATTTAAAAATGAAAGGTCTAAAATCGGTATGTGATTTATTTACACCGAATGGTATGATAAAGCGATCCATAAAAGATAAAAATGAATGGTCTAAAATCGGTATGTGATTTATTTACACCGAATGGTATGATAAAGCGATCCATAAGAGTTAAAAATGAATGGTCTAAAATCGGTATGTGATTTATTTACACCGAATGGTATGATAAAGCGATCGATAAGAGTTAAAAATGAATGGTCTAAAATCGGTATGTGATTTATTGACACCGAATGGTATGATAAAGCGATCCATAAGAGTTAAAAATGAATATAATCTAAATGCCAATTATTTACTATACTTAAAATATTGGTTACGCAAAATAAAAGGACATATGTTAACTTTGGCAACACCAGATAATGGCAATATTTTTAAAAGAATGCAATAATCGAAAAGCTGTAAATTTGTTTACTATTTATATACAGAATCAAAAGTGTTTTCTACATTACATATTGCGAATAAACGGTCACAAAAATGTAATACAAATATTACTGAATGTCATCTGTCAAAATGTTTTGAAATTATAAAACATATTACCCACTGACCTAAAAACTCAACACTTTCAATTCAAGCTTATACATCGTATTTTGACAACAAATACCAATATCTGTATGTGTGGCATACAGGCGGATAATAAATGCAGTTTTTGTGCTAACGAACCAGAATTTTTGGAACATATACTGTAATCAAATATAGAAAACATTTGAAATTTGGCTCGAAACGAAGATAGGATCAGCTATTAAATTAAATATTCAACATGTTTTACTGGGCATCCCTAGTCAAAACATTTTAATAAATAATCTACTTGTTATACTGAAAAGATACATATATAGTTGTAAACAAAAAGAAAAAACAACAAAAATGAATGGAAGCTCTTAGTTTTATAAAACAGTATCGAACAATAGAACAAATTATTTTAGGGTACAATGAAGACTGCTTCACAGAAACAAATGGGGAATTTTACATCTTTAAAATTAATACTTTAAATAATTATAATAAGTCCATCAATTCCACTTAGTTTATTTTTACGCTAATGGGAACATCCTTTCAGCTGGAGATAAATCATTTCCTTAATTTTCTTAATAATATAATGACCTGTCCTCCATGACTTTGCAGATCCCTATCATGTAATAGATGTGAATAGCCATTTTTCATTATTATTATTATTATTTTACTATGTTATTTCTTCTAATAAGATGTAGAATAATATTGCTTATGTATTATTTGTTATGTATTATTTCTTACGTATTATTATTATTTTTCGATGTTACTTCTTCTAATAAGATGTAGAATAATATTTGTTATGTATATGTGTACGTGATGTAAATGTGGCATTTCATGGAAATAAACTTTAAACAACAGAAAAAAGTTAGTTTTGGGTTCTAATTTTTTTTTTTTTTAAATAAGTATTTCATATTATTTTTATCACGTTTTCTAGGGTCATGTGGACATGGACACTGACAAGTAGTGAGGGGGGAGGGGGGAATGACCAATGTTTATTACACTACAGAACATTGCAAAATACATGAAAATGGAGAAATATAGAACTATTGAATTCTTACCTGACAATGCAATGTCACAAACAAATGGTTTCGTTGAATGGTTCAAATCAACGCAGTTCCATTTTATATTATCCTTTCCTTTCCGAAATTTTTTGATCACCATTGTTATAGAAACTGATGGAAGTCCAACCACAGCATAGTGCCTGGTATCGTATGAAAAACATGTCTCAAAATTAGAATTACACTGCACAACAGTTTGAGAATCTTTAAAAAAAATTATGGCGTTTTGAGCTTTCCCACTGTTGAGGTAGCAGGTCAAATTTAGAGGCACTCCATCAAACCAGTTTGAAACATATGGCCTTATTTCATAAATGGGTTCACCTGAAATTATATAAATGTTTCTTAATGATAAATAAACAAATAAATAAATATGCAGCATATTAGTTTGCTTAAACCATCACCAGGTTTTAAAATGTGTTATTTTAATGAAAGCATCTGAATAACGTTATAAATGCAGACCTTTCAGTTTGATGGGTGGTATCACTTGACACCTCGTAGCACCTTTGGAAAGTCAGTCTCAAGAGTGAATTACAGCATTGTGTATCGCATAATTAAAATAATAATAATAATAATAATACTCATAATCATAATCATAATCATAATAATTCAACCACATATGGGCCATTTCATATAACTCGGGTATTCTTGTATATCTGGAACAATCATCATCATCATCATTATTATTATTATTATTATTATTATTATTATTATTATTCAACCACATATGGGCCATTTCATTTAACTTGGGTATCCTTGTATATCTGGAACAATCTGTTTATTGCAAATACTTTTAAAACTAAGACAATGATTCAAACTTGTTTAATTAGTTAGTTGTTACTAGCCCCAGTGCTGTGCATATGTACATATATATATATATATATATATATATATATATATATATAGATAGATAGATAGATAGATAGATAGATAGATAGATATATGTATATGTATATATATATATATATATATATATATATATATATATATATATATATATATATATATATATATATATATATATGGGCAATTCCACGGTTACTTGCGTTACATTTTTACCATACACTTTTTTTTTTTTTTTTTTTTCTAGGATTAATAATTATACATTCAACACTTATTTTCTTTATTACATTTTATTAGTTAAATAATCAATGTATATTATAAAAAAAAAGGAAAAGGAAATATGATGATTAGTTTTCATACTGTGAATGTGTAACCATCGGTTACTCGCGTTAAAAAACACACCAAAATGACAAAAAATTATCACACTTAAAATCCAAAGTCTCCCTATACTGTAACAGCTATGATAAAAGCGGATATATTGGTGTATATCTATGGCGTTTAGGTATCTTTATATGATAAGAGTTTTGAAATTGTACAATTAATGCATTTTTGGTTATCAAAATAGTCGGTTACTCGCGTTACGGTTACTTGCGTTACAATTTGTCCGGTATTTGGTAATGGCTAAAAAATAGATTATAAACAAAAATAACAGTTTTTAAATGTCAAACTTTTATTGAAACAAACATCAGAAAGCCACACAAGTAAACTGGGTAAATATTACCAACAAATTAAACTTCCAACAAGTTAAACAATGAATAAATTAACAATTTTCTGGAATTAATGTAAATTTTTTGAAAATTGGAAATTGAATTAAAACAACTCTAATAAAAAGAAATAGAAAATTTGAAATGTGCACATTCATTCATTAAACTAATTGATATTTAAATTTTGAGTCTCTGTCCGCTTCGTCGTGGACTTGCCCATATATACATATATATATATATATATATATATATATATATATATATATATATATTTAGTTTAATGAATGAATGTGTTTTGTGATCAACAATATGCTGAAGTTCATGGATACAATTTTTTTTTTAAATGTCATTGAGGTTGTTGCCAAAAAGATATCGCATGCTGAATATAGACGCCTATTATTTTGACAAATAACTACAGTAAAAACATATTTTGTAAGGTCATAATACATAAATTATGCTTTATACCATCAAATACAGCTTGCATATATGTAACAGCATATCTAATACCTACATGTTACACCCACTGCAGTTACACAATATGATGTTTTGTTTGTAATTCTTGGTCAAATAGAGCACCTAGCACAATGTAACGTGAGCAACCGAAATAGCTTTTTTCCCCCTCTATCATTTCTAACAAACAACACTTGATATTCTCCTACACTAATACGTACTATAGGTAGTGAAACCAGAATTTTTTCACAATAGCGACATGAAACATGACACAGATACATAAACAACTGTAACGCGAGTAACCGAAAAATATGTAACGCGAGTTACCAACATTTTATTTTATTTTAATAGAACAATACCAGTGTGTGAATAATTATGTTCCGGGTGGGTTTTCCTATCTCGACTATGTTCGTAAATGGTGACATGCATTATTAAAAGCAGGTTACTGTTTTGCATATTGCGCGTGCACTGTATTGTTATTAGTATTAGATAAAAAAAAGAAAGAAAGAAATTGGATACCAGTGTAAAGAAGAAAATGACGGCTATATGATGAGCGGTTTCTTTTCAATGTTTACACTTTTATAAACTTGAATACAATTACACCGGTAATTATATTAATGGCATGGATGGGTCAAAGATTACTGGTGGATAATTGTTTGTTACTGAAATATTGCATGTGACAGCAAAACGAAAGAAATATATGAATATAATCAGGCATTCATGGCCGTCAGTGATAGAAATAAGAAAACAAATTCACTTGTCCACCGGACAAGTACACCACAAAATCTACTTGCCCGCCAATATTTCCACTTGTCCATCTATGTTGGGCAGGATGTGGGTGCAGAAGGAAAAGTTAAAGCCCTTGGCTTTTCTTTTTAAACCAATTCGCTTATTACTCTTCACTTCAGATTGCATGTAATTTCGTGACAAATTTTAGAATGTTTTACAGTCGAGATATTTTCAGCGTGTAACAAGTCATAACAAATTAGGGTTTCTGTTTAGGATTCAATGAAAGCTAGTTAAATTGTTCTCGAGAACAATTCCCTTCAGAACACGTCACTGGTGTTCAGCTTTCAATGTCAGGTGAAGGCCTTGGGATAATTGCTTGGCAGTGCTTGTTGAAATCACCTGTTATAAATGAAAATGTGCCTGTCACCAAATGTTGAAATGTTACTGTTGTCCTTTATTAATCATGTACTGTTACATATACTAGTACGTACAAGTTAATAACTGTTTATTTTTTTCTTGACCATTCCCTTGTTGACAAATATCAACCCATGCAAAGGGAGTAGAAATGGGTTGTTACAGTAATTTTATATATAATTTATACACACACAATGTAGTTACTACTTTATAGGCAGACTTAATTAAAATAATATATTCACAAGGACCTGAATTTTAACAAGTATCTAGAGTAAATGAAAGTATATAATGATATATGAAAATGAGAGAGAGAGAGAGAGAGAGAGAGAGAGAGAGAGAGAGAGAGAGAGAGAGAGAGAGAGAGAGAGAGAGAGAGAGAGAACAAATATGCACACACATACACACACACGCACGTGTTTTGATTATGTACATATTTATCATTATTTATAACAACATTTCAGAGGTCTGTAAAAAGAAGTAGGATATACAATAGACATACAGATATGAAGGTGTTTTACTTTACATCAATTTTACGTGACCTGTTAGGGCTGATGAAAACAAATGAATGAACAAAAGTAATTTTAAGATTATATATCAAATAGAGAATGGTACATTGCCCACTTGGTAACGAATTTATTAAAGCAGTTTTTACTGTAGTGAATATGTTTCTCAATCAGGTATCTTTGTTTAACTTCGTTTTGGAAATGAGTAATGTTTAACTGTACATTTTGCACTTTGCATTTATATATAAAATACTTAGCTAACAATAATAATAAATCGAAAATATTATCTGTTTTAGCATTACTTTTACATCCCAATATAACAAGTTAAAATGATAAATTTAGGTTAAATATTTGATTACAATATTTTAATAACCAATTCAAAAAATTGTTCCAAAAAAGCTGAACAACTTTACATTCCCAAAATAGATGTTCTATAGATTCTCGCATTTCATGACAAAAAGTACACATTTCACTGTCAATAAGTTTTAGTTTATAAGCAAACGTGTTGGTAGTCAGTATCCTGTGTAAAATTCTATATTGGAACCATCTTCATTTTATTTCTTGAGTGGTTATAAATGGTTTTAAATAGATAACAGACCAGTTTAGGTTGGACGTGAAATGAAGTTGTCATTTCAGTATGGCAATATTTGGAACTTTCGACAACGTTAATGTATAATAATATAATTTTGAGCCTTTTCTAATAGAGCAAAGTGTCCGTTGAACCGGATAATCGTCCAAGGAGATATTTTTTTCAACTTTTTTAATATTTGTTTTCCTAAAATATGACTAAACGGAATTAACGACGCCATGGTATTCTAGAAAAGAAACATCTAACTCGTATATATCATTAAATTCATTTAAAGCCAAAAAATCTCCTCGCTCATTAACAAGATCGCAAATCTGAGAATGCCTTTCTCAAGTCATTTCTTTTTCAAAAAGGTTTTCCTATCAATTTTTAGTTGGGAATTATAAAAAATTGGTTCAGATAAGAAATCTTCAAAGGATGTTACTTTTATTGCTGTTGAGAAGTCGTAAAAAGCCTGAATACAGTCCTTCCAAAACGGGTTATTTACATTTTTGAAACATTTTGAGGGGAAGTCGTTACCAAATACAGAAATCTTACGAAATTGAGGAAAACAAGCAAATAAAATAGGTTTCCATTTTGAATTTTTCGCTTCCAATTTTCGAATCCAGGTAATCTTTAAAGGCTTGATGTAATTAAATATATCTATCATACCGAGGCCTCCTTCTTTAACAGGTTTACATACAGTTATTCTTTTTATCCTATCTGGTTTTTGGTTCCATACAAACCTGAATAATAATTTGTTTAATTCACACTGAAACGACTTAGTGGGGTTTGGCAAGGTTAAGAGTAAATAGTTGAGTTTAGATATTAATAAGGCTTTTATTATAGCTATTCTGCCAAGTGGTGTTACAAATCTTCTCATCCATCTATTTATAATCTGTTTAATTTCAAACAGTTTAGAGTTGTAATTAAGCTTAGTTATTTTAGAAATATGAGTACTAAAGATAATTCCAAGTGCTTTAAAAGTTGGAGGATTCCATTTTAGATTTAAATGTTGTAAATATCTTACTGAACTATTCTTTTGGGAACCAATCCAAATAACTTCAGATTTATCATAATTTATTTTTAGTCCTGATAAATCCGCAAATCTATTAAAAGTTGCCATAGTTTCTTCAAAAGATGTTCTGCTACCATTAAGTATAAAATCTGTATCATCAGCGTATTGTGAAATAAGATATTCTTTGCTGTTTATTGAAATGTCTTTAATATTCTTATTTTTACGAATAAGCTCTGAAAGAATTTCTACACAGAGGAGGAATATATACGTAGATAATGGGTCTCCTTGCCTGCATCCTCTGTAAATGTTAAAGGATGATGATACATTTCCGTTGACTATAACAATGGATTTAATATTTTCATCGTTTAATATTTCTCCAAATCCAAAGAAATCAAGAGTTTTATGTAAAAATGACCAAGAGATCGTATCAAATGCCTTTTCAAAATCTACTCTTAGAAACATTCCTGGAATATTTTGGGATTCAGTACAATACAAAATATCATACAGGATCCTTATATTGTCACCGATGTATTTATTTGACATAAACCCAGTTTGATCTTCACTTATGAGAATATGGAGTACCCCTTTTAGTCTTTCTGATATGCAGGCTGGTGCTAATTTATAAACAATATTTAAGAGTGAAATGGGACGCCAGTTAGTTAGAAAACGTTTGGGTTTATCGCCTTTGGTTATGCAGGTAATTATTCCAAGTTTCTGTGTTATAGATAATTCACCATTAATAAAAGCATAATTCACAGATCTAAGAACAAAATAAACAATATCTTTCCAAATGTTTTTTTTAAAATTCGGCAGAGAAACCATCAGACCCTGGACTTTTATTGTTCTTTGTACGTTTTAAAGCATTTGATAATTCTTCATATGTCAATAAACCCTCTAAAGAGTGCTTGTTCTCTGTTAAGTTTATTTATATCTTGACCTAAAAATAAGTCATGTAGGTCAGTATCAGCTATCGTATCTTCTTTTGAAGAATAGAGGTTTTCATAAAAGTCTTTTGTCTCATGCATAAGTTCATTTTTATTTGTAACGATAGAACCATAATTTTTCTCAATTTGAGTTATAGACTTGCTAATAAAGATCCTAATTTCTAAGTTACAGATAGTGCGTACAAGTTTACATGATGCAGTGAATCGCCTCTAAGCAGTAGCCTAAACCAATGGCCCAAATGGGGCCCAAGTAAGTTTGATGGGTATCCAGGTTACAGGGGTTTGGGTTGAGGTAAAAGTGTGTTGTATTCTATTAAATATGGAAAAAGTAATACACTGTCAAATAATAAACTACAATAAAATGTGGATAAAATGATTCAATTTATAAACACTTGGCTTGGGAGGTCAGGGTGCGTTTTATCATCAAACAAGTTGACGTTTTGTCGCACTTTTGACATGTTGCAATTTCAGTTGAAAATGAAATACAGTCGACATCTTTTCACGAATCCAACTGAATAATTTTTTTTGTTAAATACTCGTTAAAAACTTTAAAAAAAAAAAAAAAGTTCATGATTATCCGATCACTGCGGAACGGCCTACGAGAAGTAAACGAATTCCAATCATGGTCACAACTCGACTAACTTTATAATAATAAAGCTAGTGATAAATTTAATGAATACGGTGTGCTTTATTTATTTTAAAATAAAGGTTTCCATTTAACTTTAGTTGCTTAACTGACGACTGCTACCTGCGGGACCGTGCGCTTTCAGAGGTACACTTTACGTTAAATAAACACAATGGAACTAGATGATTCGTCCAGTGTTCAGTTTTAAAGGGTTGGACTAAATATTCGTGTTAAAGGATGCGTTTGTCGTTCAGCCATTCGCAACGCATAGGGCTTCCTGGGGTCTATTAATAGGCACGAAAAATGCGAAGGCGTTCTAGTAACATTTCAAGTATAAGCACGTGCATGATATGGTAAAAACAATTTTAAAAACATCCTTTAAATATGCATTTTAAAACGCACTATATCGCACTGCTTCAACACAGAAATATTTACTCTTAAATTAATTAAGTTTGTGATTATAATAACCTGGGAAATGAAAAAACAAAAAGTACCTGGCTGTCCATGACTAGACGTTTATTTAGGCCCATAGGAACGATATCTGGAGTGGGGGACGGAAACCTCTATAACAAATCAACATGAAACCACGTGATCGGGCTGTCCATGACTAGACGTTTACTTAGGCTCATAGGAACGATATCTGGAGTGGGGGACGGAAACCTCTATAACAAATCAACATGAAACCACGTGATCGGGCTGTCCATGACGACGTTTACTTAGGCTCATAGGAACGATATCTGGAGTGGGGGACGGAAACCTCTATATCAAATCAACATGAAACCACGTGATCGGGCTGTCCATGACTAGACGTTTACTTAGGCTCATAGGAACGATATCTGGAGTGGGGGACGGAAACCTCTATATCAAATCAACATGAAACCACGTGATCGGGCTGTCCATGACTAGACGTTTACTTAGGCTCATAGGAACGATATCTGGAGTGGGGGACGGAAACCTCTATAACAAATCAACATGAAACCACGTGATCGGGCTGTCCATGACCAGACGTTTACTTAGGCTCATAGGAACGATATCTGGAGTGGGGGACGGAAACCTCTATATCAAATCAACATGAAACCACGTGATCGGGCTGTCCATGACTAGACGTTGACTTAGGCTCATAGGAACGATATCTGGAGTGGGGGACGGAAACCTCTATAACAAATCAACATGAAACCACGTGATCGGGCTGTCCATGACTAGACGTTTACTTAGGCTCATAGGAACGATATCTGGAGTGGGGGACGGAAACCTCTATATCAAATCAACATGAAACCACGTGATCGGGCTGTCCATGACTAGACGTTGACTTAGGCTCATAGGAACGATATCTGGAGTTGGGGACGGAAACCTCTATAACAAATCAACATGAAACCACGTGATCGGGCTGTCCATGACTAGACGTTTACTTAGGCTCATAGGAACGATATCTGGAGTGGGGGACGGAAACCTCTATATCAAATCAACATGAAACCACGTGATCGGGCTGTCCATGACTAGACGTTTACTTAGGCTCATAGGAACGATATCTGGAGTGGGGGACGGAAACCTCTATATCAAATCAACATGAAACCACGTGATCGGGTTTATTCCGCCTTTTCATGGGTTTCTTGATCGATCGTAATTTGGTTTTGTCGTACAAAATTATTTTAAAGTAACTTATTTCATAAAATTCACTGCAGATGTATGTAAATATAACTTACACCTAAATAATAAAATAATAAATGTTAACTGATATGTTTTTAATCTTAGATTAACCCGTCTAACAGTTTTCGTTTTATCACAGTACCGATGATGTAATCAGTAATAAAAAAAAACAAGAAGGAAAACGTACTAAACGGGCAACTACTTCGTTTTAAACTTAAACAATAAAACAATAAACGTTTTTTGTTTTGTTTTTGTAGGGGTTTTTTTTAAATACGAATATATTTTGTGGATCAAATAAATTATTATAATAATGATAAATTATAATGTGTTCTTTCCTGATACAGGTTTTAAGGCAAATGATGGAACATCCAAGATAATCTGAACGACAAAATCATAAGACATCAGCAGGGCCGTATCTCTGCACAATGCGGAGTCCAATGGGTATTTGGCAAAATAGTGGATGATTTCATGAATCTGTATCAAGTATCTCGTCTATAGGACAGCCACTCCCGATGAAATCCTTTAGTGGATGATTTCATGAATCTCTATCAAGTGTCTCGTCTATAGGACAGCCACTCCCGATGAAATCCTTTAGTGGATGATTTCATGAATCTGTATCAAGTGTCTCGTCTATAGGACAGCCACTCCCGATGAAATCCTTTAGTGGATGATTTCATGAATCTCTATCAAGTGTCTCGTCTATAGGACAGCCACTCCCGATGAAATCCTTTATCGGGCATTTCAGCACTGTTGCATCGCCACAATATTTATAAACCCTCTTGTATTGTCGCGCTCCCAGACTAGTTTACTGAAGCACGCAGTTCTTCCTTTAGTCTCTCTGTAGTGCATTATCTTTTACTTCAGAGACAAAGCAAGTCAAGCTGCACACCTTTTTTGTTTTGTACCCTGCCTTAAAAATAAGATTTAAACTTAATGATAAGGGGTCATTCAAATGTTACGTAACGCTCGAGGGGGTGGGTGGCTGTAGGGGCGAACGCTATGTGGCGTTATAAGGGTTGGGTGGGTGCATTTAACAGCGTTACGTAAGGCACTTTTTTATTATTACTTCTTTTGCCATGACAGCTATGTAATGGCGAACATGTTTAATGTAGGCCTAGTGATAATTGGAGGGCTAGTTGTCATTGTGATCACAACACTTGATATTAATACATACGTTCATGTCATTCAGTCACTCAGTAGTTTATAAAATATAAATTTTCTAATGAACGGATTCTTAATTAAAACCGTGTATACACTAAAACATATTTACATTTCTTTCGAATGGACTATGCCTAGTATTAACTATAGTAGGGGCACAAAACTGCAGCATACCCTTTGCAAATCAAATATAATAATTGAAAACAATATAATATCAGGGGTATGAAAATTAAACAAATAAATGGTTTGCCCTTGTAGATCTAGTACGTGTACGGTCATGAGACACGCACAAAGTGTAAGTCGAGTGAACCCGATAAGGACTAAACATAAACAACTTAATCAAATTAATGATTTTAGGGGCTTGTAAAGTTTTGCATCTAGATATTTACTTGTTTGAACTTTGTTAATGAAAATGTTCCTTAATTGTGAAGACAAGCAGTCGACAACAAATCGAATATTTATTTCGCAAACCGTGAACGAGAAAACAAAGCGAACAGAGTTGGAAGCATAACACAGTTAGGGACTTTGACGATCATTTTAACCAGTTGTATAGTGGAACGTTGATCGATTGGTGCACACTGACTATAACCAAACTATTACTTATATTACAGAATCCATGATTAACTAACCTTGCAAATGGGTGGTGAAAATGGTCAAAGCCATTGAGATCCAGCAAGTCCAACACATTTTCAAGAACATAGTGCTTCAGTGTTTCACTTGCCGGGGCGTGGGATAAATATATATGGTTTGTAATCCTGAATAAAAAGAAACCATCAAAGATTAATTGTAAAACTTATCTGTAAATAATTCAAAATTGCATATACATATAGCCATATAAATACATATACATATAGCATATGAGTTGTCACTAGATATATATATATATATATATATATATATATATATATATATATATATACGTATATGTATATGTATATGTATACATATACGTATACATATATATATATATACAAACATAGTGATACATATACATATACATATATGACCGATATGAAACGGAAGTTCACAAATTTCATAAAAAATGTTATGTACTGTGTGATATTTTATTTATTACCAACAATCAAATAATGCATAATCTGATAAATAATTCCAAAATAACTTGACGAGACATGCTCAAGAGAATTATTTTCACTGGGACATTACACTTGAATTCTAACTTGATTTTTGGTTTTGTTGGGAAAAAAAAGAGGGAAGAGTGACTTCCGTTGTGCTATGAAAAACACTGTGAGGTGCAAAAATTAACATTTAATAATAATTTTATTGAAAACCGTTTTCAAATTCAAATTCTGTTGTTTGTCTTCATCCATACCTCGATGAACTTGAGTAACAACCTTTGTTTAGACAATCCCGACGTCAGTTTTGACTTTCCTTCGGCTCATAGACATAGCACCCCGTATGCGTGTGTCACAGAACATTCCAGAGAAATATTTAAACCTAACACTGGTTTTTGGAATACATATTACTCTAGTGAAACAATATGGACCAATATGGTTATATTAAGAAAATAATACCCAGGGCTTTTGATTGCAACAAAGCCAACGCATTGAATGCTGTGCGCAAAACAACTGTACCCGAAATAAACATACCAAATTAAATACAATCATGCTAACCTCTAAACATTTTACCTCAGAACCACTGAAACAGTTTTCTTGAATTAGATTAAATTACGAGTAACTTTAATGCATTTTAACCCTTCAGCAGTTGTTAAAGTCGACAAGCAATCCATAGTTTTGCGGTGTATTTTAATTTTATCCCCAGCAATAACTATCCAGGTCTTCCCTCTACTCACACCCTCTCTCCTTCCTTCTCTATATTCCTACCCAATGAATTTGAGGGGTTTTTGGGGTGGGTTTTTTATGAACCCAAATGTATGTAAACAGAAAGCATTCATGTGTAAAATATGAAACCAACAACACGCAAATCATCGTAATTTGAAAAACAAATAATAATAATAATAATAATAATAATAATAATAATAATAATAATAATAATATCTCCATAATAGACTTTTTTTTAAATGTAACTAAAACGCTCTTTTATTTTTTACTATATCATTTGCATTTCTTTTTATATAAAATAGCAACACATTTGTATCACAATCAAATGTTATTTATAATGTCCAGAAGCCATTAGGCCTAACATTATTTTTTTCCAGTATCTACATTCAAACATGTCCCCATGGGAGCATGACCCCGGACACCCGTAGCAAATTCGGTCCACTTCGTCGCTCTCAACATCGCTAGTCCTCCGTCCCAATGTCACAATCGTTCCGGCGGCCCTGCATGTTGTTGCTGAAACGATTGTTTTCTAAACTGCACATACATGTCTTTTTTTATTTCCCATTTGCATGTCTTCTTACATCAAAAGAAACTGAAATTATATAGGCCTACAAAACAAACAAAAAAAGGATGGGACGGAGGTGGGTTTTTTTTAAATATATATGAAAAAAAAAAAAAATCACCTTAGGGCCTACATCAAACTGACTATGACATAATACGAATGAAACCAAACTTATGTTGCGGAAATGTTCTGTCAGCGTCAGTGCCATCGACCTTGCCAGTCTTGGTTTAGGCCCCATTATGTAATTTGGTCACTTGTAATTCATTAGTACAGCATATTTCTGGCTTACAAGGACATAATTTAGCATACACGCCTTCACTAGCACATAAAATTAAGTATGAATTACATTGTACTTTACGTAATATGCCTACTTACTTGTCAGTTGATCAGTTTTAAAAACGCAGCTACACCAGCTAGTATTATTCCTGTCCTGCGCAGTAGCGCATACATGTAGACTGGTGTTTGTTCAGACGTCGTTCCGTAAGCCTACGTGCATCGTCAACGTCCCCTATAATCATTTCCTGAAAGCTCGTAGCACGAGGAATGCGCTAATTCAGAGCAATTATACGATAGTTTTGACGTCGACGACAGTCACTCTTCGCACCCTTGTTTTGGCTTCGTATACCATAAATATAACATGTCTTACTGTAATTTCACTTGAAATCCATATTTCATAAAAGATAAAACAATGTTTATCTCAAGATTTTCTTCAAACACATTCAGGTGCATTAGTAACGTTAAAACTGAGTAGTTAATAGTCTAAAACTCGAATTTGTTCGGGGGAGGGGGGGGGGGACAGTCCTGCCCCCAATGCTAGCTACGGCCCTGAGCCAATTTCACTAAACATCGTAAGCTACGTTTTGCACGTAAACGTAAATCTACGACTGAACAGCATTTCACAAAGAAGTGTAAACGTAAGTTACGAAAATCTAAGAAATCTAAGAATGCCCTCGACCACAACTAGTCGCCCACGTAAATTGCTACAAATACTTCGATAATTCATAAAATAATCAAACTTTTGGTTTTTGTAACGTGTTTTAACAAATTTTTCCCTTTATTAATCCATTGATAGCCATGTTACCATGGGATTTGATCCCCCAGGACAGATTTAGCTCAGTTGGTTGAGTGCCTATTTCCTGTACCAGCTCTCATTAAACGCAGAGCCTAGCCGTGGTAAATGTCCTGACAACGCGTTCCTTCTCGGCCATTACGAATATGTACTCTGCTGAAACGATTGTTTTCTAAACTGCACATACAAATATGTGGAGAATTATTTAACCCATTTGCATGTCTTCTTACATCAAAAGAAACTGAATTATATAGGCTATAGGACACAAACAAAAATGGATGGGACGGAGGTGTTTTTTTTGTGGCCTATTAATGGAAAAACAAAACTTCACCTTAGGGCCTACATCAGAAGCTATAACATAATACGAATGACCGTCCCCGGGGATGGTGCGGAAATGTTCTGTCAGCGTCAGTGCCATCGACATTGCCAGTCTGGTTTAGTCGCCATCGGATGTAATTTGGTCACTTGTAATGCTCATTAGTACAAATCATATTTCGATGGCTTACAAGGACATACTTTAGCATACACGCCTTCACTAGCACATAAAATTAAGTATGAATTGCATTGTACTTTACGTAATATGCCTACTTACTTGTCAGTTGATCAGTTTTAAAAACGCAGCTACACCAGCTAGTATTATTCCTGTCCTGCGCAGTAGCGCATACATGTAGACTGGTGTTTGTTCAGACGACGTTCCGTAAGCCTGCGTGCATCGTCAACGTCCCCTATAATCATTTCCTGAAAGCTCGTAGCACGAGGAATGCGCTAATTCAGAGCAATTATACGATAGTTTTGACGTCGACGACAGTCACTCTTCGCACCCTTGTTTTGGCTTCGTATACCATAAATATAACATGTCTTACTGTAATTTCACTTGAAATCCATATTTCATATAAGATAAAACAATGTTTATCTCAAGATTTTCTTCAAACACATTCAGGTGCATTAGTAACGTTAAAACTGAGTAGTTAATAGTCTAAAACTCAAATTTGTTGGGGGGTGGGGGGGGCAGGACCGCCCCCCCCCCTGCCCCCAATGCTAGCTACGGCCCTGAGCCTATGTCACTAAACATCGTAAGCTACGTTTTGCACGTAAACGTAAATCTACGACTGAAGAGCATTTCACAAAGAAGTGTAAACTAAGTTACGAGTAAAGTTAGACGTAAATCTAAGAATGCCCTCGACCACAACTAGTCGCACACGTAAATTGCTACATCCACTTCGATAATTCATAAAATGGTAACACTTTTGGTTTTTGTAACGTGTTTAACAAATTAACTCCCTTTATTAATCCAGTGATAGCCAATTTTGTTACCTATGCCATTTGATCCACCCAGGACGAGATTTAGCTCAGTTGGTTGAGTGCCTATTTCCTGTACCAGCTCTCATTAAACGCAGAGCCGTAGCCGTGGTAAACTGTCCTGAAAACGCGTCTCTTCTCGTCTTCATTACGAATATATATATATGTGGATCCCTTTCGAAACTCGGCTCATTTGCCTTGCACAAACTCAACTTGCTCCTTTTACAATTCTGTGACACCTCTTTCCCCTTTACAACTGTCTAGATCCGCTATTTATATTTGACGGACTGTACAATGTTTTACTTTCATCTTTTTCAAATTTAACTTAATATTTTCTCTACAATTTAGAAATAAAATATACATTCATACACAAATGACTGCCTGCTCAACTGACGATTATTTTGATACAGGTGAAAGTTGTCTAAACCACCCCCACCCCCCACCCCCCACCCCACCCCTGGGCGCAAAATTCTGGACTAGTGGAAGGGACTCGGGTAGTGCTAACGGTCCACTGGTTAGTGGACGCAATACTTGCCTTGCCCCAGGCGCTGGCAACCCACGCTACGCCACTGAAACCAAACGTCATCTTGCATTTTGCCTAGACAAATAATGAACGTTCATGACGTGGGCAAATGTTAGTTGCGGATCCAAGAGGTGGACATTTTATATGCAGACCCTTTTTGCAGTACATCTAAAACTTTGTTGGAAAACACGATTTGAAATCATAATAAAAAAAAGGTTGTTTTTGTTTGTTTTTGTTTTTGTTTGTTTTTTTAAGTGCATATGCTCATTGGACTATTTCTCGTTCCAGCCAGTGCACCACGACTGGTACGTACTACCCTGTCTGTGGGATGGTGCATATAAAAGAACCCTTGCTGCTAATCGAAAAGAGTAGCCCATGAAGTGGCGGCATCGGGTTTCCTCTCTCCATATCTGTGTGGTCCTTAACCATTAATGTTTACCATTGTAACCAAAATCTGATATAGAGTTTGTACCCGATCCATCAGTGCCCCCCCCCCCCACAAACACACACTCCCAGAGCAAATATAGGGAACTGACCCATAATACAGTGATTTTTAACTACATGTACATAGGTTAACATTGTCGCCTATAGGATTTTATTTGGTACAGTACAACCATGTGTTGGTATACCGGAAACGGTGGTTTCCAAACTTTATCAAGTTAAATAAACTTTTAAAATGTATAAGTTTTGTTTTGTTTAACGACAGCTCTAGAGCACATTGATTTATTAATAATCGGCTTTAGGTGTCAACTTTCTGCTAAATGAGCTGCACAAGAAAACAAACGTAGATTTACGTGCAAAGTAAGTTAGTAGTATTTCTACGACCGGCTTCGTGAAATGGAGTAAACGTACACGTAGAAGTAGACGTACGACAGGTGTAAGTTTTACACGTAAACGTAAATTTACGATGTTTAGTGAAATAGGCTCCTAGTAAGAAAATGGAAAATGACGGCATTGGAATAATGACGTCATCCAAATTCAAAATTATTATATTACAATGCTTCGCCATATTAAAATAAAAGCGGGTCTACTAACCTTAACCTCTGTCAAAATTATATAACAATCAGACAACAGGTTTTACGGGGTTTTATTTTTCATAATTCTGCACAAGAAAAGACGAAAGAAATAAACAAAAGTACCTTTTGTGAAATATATCATATCAGGATATGTTTTATTCAATCTGATTAACATTAGCTCTACTGGTCTACATTTATATACTGAAGTTTCGTAGTCCATTTCGTGCAAAATGTATATTATTCTGTTTCAGCCAGACTGATTACAGCTTTGACAAACAGAGTCATTGACTGATTATTTATTTATTTATTTACTTATTTATTAAACTTATGATTTATTTATCATCCTGAAAATGACTATGGACCCCCCCCCCCCCCCTAAAAAAATAAAAATAAAAAATAAATATAAAAAATGTACATGATAAACTAAAAACATTTTTTTTTAGGTATTAAAACAATTAAGTAAAGAGGTAATGGTTTGTCAACAATTCGTGTTTCTTAACTATTCACTGTTTAATTAAACGACGTGCCAAACACATTTTAATTACGGGTATATTGGCAACGGACATATGGTTAAGAACCACAAAGACCAAGAGAGGAAACCCGCTGCCTCCATTCAATGGGACTTCTACCCCCAAAACGAGGCTTCTTTTATATTCACTGACCCATAGATAAGACAGTACATACCATGGTTTTTCATATACCAGTCGTGGGGCATTAGCTGGGACGGAAGTTTTGAAACGTAATTATTGATAAAGTGTTTGTTTGTTTTTTTGTAGTTTTTTTAGTGGTTTTTTTTTAAATAATGAAAAGAGATGCGGGGTTGGGTAGGAAACGTCCCATACTGAATCGTAAGACTAATACTGATTTGAAGAATAAAGCGGGTCGGTTATGACAACACAACGATATAAAAAATAATCAAAACTATTTTGATGTTCCCCAGTTCATATATGATTTGTCCATTTCATTCTTGAGAGAGAGAGTGTAATGTTTCTTAAACATATGGACACTTCGCCATATAATCCACTTTTTCTTTCTCTTTTTTTTATATAAACATAAAAAGGGGCAATAAATTAGGGCTCCGTAACTCTAAATCGCCCAATGATTTCGTTCGGGAAAAACATAAAAATAAAATAGTAGTAGCAGCAGCAGCAGTATAAGTGGTTGCAGAAGTGGTAACATCAGTATCAGCAGCAGCAGCAGCAGCAGTAGAAGTGGTTGCAGAAGTGGTAACATCAGTATCAGCAGCAGCAAAAGTAGTATAAATGAAATCTTTTTTGTTTCATCTGAAAACGTACATAAATCGTATTCGTAAACTATTTTTAAAAATCACAACCCCCGCTCCCCCCAATGCCCCCCCCCCCCGAAAAAAAAAATATATATATTGTTGTTTTTTTTTAAATAAACCCGAGCTATAAACATTACTAATGCATCTGAATGTGTTTCAAGAAAATCTTGTGATTAAAAAATAGTACCTTTTACGAAATATGGATTTGAAGTGAAATTACGGTAAGATATGCTTACGAAAGATAAGATTCCTACGCGGTATGTCGTATGCGAATGCGACAAAAAAGATGGAAAACATGTAAATACAACAGCTTGATTCCATATGTCCGACTGCGAATGCGATTTGCGTAGACAGCAAACTGGATTGCCCAGTGTAGCGATTGGTGCGAATGCGTACACAAAATCGGATGGGGGAATCCCGAATTTTACGTCATGGAATGGGATTTCCCGCAAAAAGTGGGCCATAAGAGCAATATATCCAAATATTAGCAACTTCATTAACGAAATAGCTTGTATCATTATATTTCTGATGACTAGAATCCTGAATTCAAATAGTATAACTTTGAGTTTAGGAATATCACATCACAGCAATACTTATTTGAATTAAATTGTACATGTATAAACAATAAATTATAACTCTCTTTTGAGCAGACGCCAGACACAATCTGTTTTAATTTATAAATTTCTAAAAGTTAGATAATTATAAAATATCATCTAAACATATAGTAGATATCTTGTCTACCACCTCATCTCTATTACCATTTTACCACAGACACCATAACGTAAATGCATGTAACAAAATTAAGATAAACTTTAAGGACAGCGCACCTATGCTCACTCAGCTCAATATTTTGAACTCTTGAAGTCAAAGATAATCGTACCCCTACCCGTGAAGTAATATCGGAATGTGGAGGTAATATTAATAATTCGGAATGAAGATCCTCTGGGTTGACCCTACTGAAGAGCACTGACTGGCATTTAATGCAAGTGATGTATTTTACTGTATGAGGGATGTGCTATGATTACGAAAGTCTTCATCACAATCTACATCTACTAGAAAGACACACTAATGCAAGTGATGTATTTTACTGTATGAGGGATGTGCTATGATTACGAGAGTCTTCATGACAATCTACATCTACTAGAAAGACACACTAAAACTTAAATTAAATTAAAAACTTAAAAATTGGCAGTGAAATGTTTTTAAATTTAAGCCTTATTTTGCAATTTCAAAAACATCTCTCTATTAGTATGTGAAGGCTGCACCCAAGAATCATAATATTTAATTTCAGAACTATTCAATCAAAGTTGAAGTAGCGAAGATCTAATTTAGACCTATTATATTTAATTAATAGCTTTAGGTTTTGGGACAAGATTGTTATTATATATATATATATATATATATATATATATATATATATATATATATATATATATATATATAGATATATGAGGAAAGGTATCTTTACTACAGATGCATAAATAAAAAGTTTGTTTTGTTTAACGACACCACTAGAGCAGATTGATGTATTAATCATCAGCTATTGCAGAAGCATGCCACACATTTGGAAACCTGCTACATTTTCTCATTAGTAGTAAGGGGTCTTTTATATACACCATCCCATAAACAGTATAATACATACGACAGCCAGTAGTTGTGCACTGGCTGGAACGAAAAATAGCCCAATGTGCCCACGGACGGGGATCGATCCGAAAGAGCACATTGAGTAATTAATCATCAGCTATTGGATGTCATACCTACAATTTTGGTAATTCTGACAGCTTAGTTATCCGAAGAAATCCGCTACATTTTTCCATTAGCCGCAAGGCGATCAATCCAAAACTAACCACGCAACAAGTGAGCGATTTACCACTGGGCTACGCATCGCCCATTGTCTGGAAAGATGCTTTTAAAATTTACATTTTTTAATTTATGAGATGGATTTTGCAAAGGAAAATTGCAGATATTTGCGCAGTTTGTATCATTAAATCTATGAAGGTGACAGAAATAAAATCTGTTAGGATTAATAATTTACTGCTTTATTAACATGAACGATATGAAACAAAGAAAGAAAGAAATGTTTTATTTAACGACGCACTCGACACATTTAATTTACGGTTATATGGCGTCAGACATATGGTTAAGGACCATACAGATTTTGAGAGGCAACCCGCTGTCACCACTACATGGACTACTCTTTCCGATTAGCAGCACGGGATATTTTATTTGCGCTTCCCACAGGCAGGATAGCACAAACCATGACCTTTGTTGAACCAGTTATGGATCACTGGTCGGTGCAAATGGTTTACACCTACCCATTGAGCCTTGCGGAGCACTCACTCAGGGTTTGGTATCTGGATTAAAAATCCCATGCCTCGACTGGGATCCGAACCCAGTACCTACCAGCCTGTAGACCGATGGCCTAACCACGACGCCACCGAGGCCGGTGATATGAAACATGTGCAAAGCTGTATGACAAGACATTTAATTAAGCAGTCTAACCAAAATACATTGTGCACACTCATTCAGTCGTCTGACGATACCGAATTCTGTGTGACAGACGTCAGCCATCGACAGCTAGCCCAGTTCTTAAAGGAGCTGTATACGCTTTTATGTTTTTGTTTTTTTAAGTTTTGTTTTGTCTTTTTTAAAATATTATTGTTTTTGTAAATTACGTTCTAGGCCGATTTGGCCGAAATTTGGTAGTTCGATAGGCGACAGTAATAGTATGTGAGTTGGTGGGCGGGAGGGGGAATTATTTCTATAAGTAAACAACATACAAATATATCTGAGTAATAGATGACAGTGTTGTGCGTGTATGTGTGTTGGGGGGGGGGGGTATTTCTATAAGTAAACAACATACAAATATATCTGAGTAATAGATGACAGTGTTATGTGGGTTGGGGGGGGGGGTATTTCTATAAGTAAACAACATACAAATATATTTGAGTAATAGGTGACAGTTTTGTGCGTGTATGTGGGTTGGGGGGGGGGGATTATTTTTATAAGTAAACAACATACAAATATATCTGAGTAATAGATGACAGTGTTGTGCGTGTATGTTCAAACACTTTTATCGTTACAGAAACACTACATGTAAATGATGAGGAACCTTTGATGTGGCTATATCTGTTACTACTGAGTAGTTGAAACACTTTTATCGTTACAGAAACACTAAATGATGAGGAACCTTTGTTTGATGTGGCTATATCTGTTACTACCGAGTAGTTCAAACACTTTTATCGTTACAGAAACACTAAATGATGAAGAACCTTTGTTTGATGTGGCTATCTGTTACAACTGAGTAGTTCAAACACTTTTATCATTACAGAAACACTAAATGATGAGGAACCTTTGTTTGATGTGGCTATATCTGTTACTACTGAGTAGTTCAAACACTTCATGTGGTAAATTATAAATTTTTCTTAACATTCATATAAAAACTATGTAATTTGTATTAACATTCATATAAAAACTATGCATTTTTTATTAACATTCACAAAAAAAAAAACCCGGTCCCACTTTAGTCAGGGTGCCAGAGCCAATAAAAATGCAAAAAAAAGTACCCAAAAAGATACTTTGTATTATACATTTGTGAACTGAGAACATATCTAGTTATAAAAAAGTAATTATGTCAACGTCTTTCCTGCTACACATGACTCGCGCTGTCAGTAGCCAAATTAGTCATTGGCTATTTTATTTTATTATTATTATTATTATTATTATTATTATTATTATTTTTTTTTTACCAAAATTAGTTAATAAAATTTGAAAATAAACACACACACACACACACACACATTATATATTATATATATATATATATATATATATATATATATATATATATATATATATATATACACACACACACAGACAGCGAGAGAGAGAGAGAGAGAGAGAGAGAGAGAGAGAGAGAGAGAGAGAGAGAGAGAGAGAGAGAGAGAGAGAGAGAGAGAGACAGACAGAGAGAGACAGAGACAGAGACTGAGACATACAGATAGACATACAGACAGACACTGACGTGTGGAGTAACGGGATAAGCCGAAGATAAACGAACAAGACAAACATACAACTTTCTATCATATATCCACCATGCCAAAACCTAACATATTTGACTGATAATGCTTGAGCGTTTACAATAAAAAAAAAAAAAAAAAAAAACGGTAACAGCATTTAATAGTTTTAATTTGTAAAACACCACATTCCATTATTCGCTGTTTACTTCCGGGTTCTATTCAATGTTTGTTATCGCGATTTAATATGACGATATACATGTTTAAAACCAGAAATTATTCCTTTGCAGTAGTGTAAATTCAACCAAATTTGTCAGCATAATTATTTTTAATACACTATTTCAATGGGGAAAAAAAGAAGAAGAAGAAGAAAAAACCCCAACCAAACCCAAACAAAATTATTAAAGTTATGGTAACACAAGTAAATATATATGTATTCAATGTAAAATCAAAATTAATTTTTTTATATATGTATACGTGTACTAAAATCAAATCAAATCAATAATATACATATAATTACAGAAATAAATATTAAATTTTCAAATGATGAAAAATAAATAGGGAATTTAAAACATTAAATATATTGTTTTTTGTTGTAAATTTTCTTTCTGTTTTTTTTTTTTTTTTTTACATGTAAGTAGAAATATAACAATGCTTTTTCATGAACATTTACATGCAATTAGAAATGATAATGGTATTGTTTTGCAATATTTATAATTTGTTAATGTGAATAATTTAATTTGTGTGTGTGACATAATCTGATAGGAATTCTGATTCCACTGAGCCTGTAATAACATAAATGTATTTGACATACCAGTATCTAAATATTCTACTTTTCAGTACTTATATCAAGAAAAGCCCACTGTAAATTATCTTAATCATGGTTCATACACTTATTTACCAAGACAATTCATGACTTTCCATGATTTCCACTGATAATGACATTAACAGCAAATGGAGACTCCTTTAGACATTATACTTTTGTTCTCTCTCAAAAGGCTGTATGCGTAATAAATTATAAATTAAAGAAACAAAATACTGATATTTTACAAACGTGAATTTCTAAAACCAGATGCAGCAAGAAATAATTATGACTCACTTAACATAGGGTTTTTCTCTTCACATAGTCCAAGTGTACGCTATATATAAAAGCACACTTATGGTTTACTAATAGTTTAAAGTGAATATAAGTATTAATATAAAAATTCAAGACAAACAAAAACAGTGTAAAGAACTGTGCAAAAACACAAATATCACAGAATTTTACGGATACTGAATTTTACTAAAAACTTCAAGTTTGTGCTGTATTGGCCATTCTCAAAGAGAATGTTACACCCCTGCACCACGGTGAGGTTACAGCACACGCAGGGGTTAAAGGGTACAATTCACTTCCATGTGGGTCCAAAAATAAAGTTTAATTGTGGTGCTCAAAACTTATATGTTTTTCTGATGTAGACTGTTTAAAAGTCTGGAAGTCGAAGGCCCGATTGTTCGAAACCTGGGTTAGCGTTAAATGCCTAACTCAGAGTGAAATGTAATCACCGATTGAAAAATGCGTTGTTCGAACGTTAACCATGAGTTAAATATACCCTAATCCTGGGTTAAAGTTAAAGCAGCTCTGACCTGCAGATACATGTCTAACCGGAGATTAAGACTGGCGAATTTGATTCCATTTTGACTGATGAGTCTTAAATGTAAAATTGTGCTAAAATAGAATATTGGCATAAATTACAGTGACGTCAAATTCCAGCCAATTTTTTTTTAATAACGTAGAATAGCTGGTTCATAGATTTTATTTCCGGATTGGGAGGATAAAGGGTAGCCAATATCGGGAAACACATCGATCTGTATTAATCGTCTCTTATTAAATAGCAGTATGAATAATTAAAAACTCCATTTGCAAGACTGGTTATACTTTACTGCTGGCAGCTAGTAGACCCAAATTATTCCTCAAAGGTACCAGACATTTCGCACCCAATCCGGTTTGCCCAAAGTCAGTTCACTCCCAGTTTGACCAGGCAAGGTCTAGCTCAGTCGGTTGAGCGTTCGCCTGAGGTAGTTGTGTCGTAGAATCTAATCACGTCACTGGACCCATTCTCCAATTTAAAAAAAAAAAAATCCTATTTCAAAATAAAGTAGTGTAAAATAAGCGACTTACAAATCAGTTTCAATTACTACATATAAATATTGTATAACTTGTAACTATCGCCAACGAACATGTGGTTTTCAACAAAAGAAACACAGCAGTGGACTGGTGGCAGTGTGTGGCACTATCAGTCTTCCTATGCGGTCTCTACATTAAGTATAATGTGAAAGTTAACATTTTCACCTGGGTAACACTTTAATAGTTGACATTTTGACTTGGCATACTTTTCACTGACATTTTGTCTTACATCCGTTAATAATAATGAAGGTATGGTTATAAGGGACTATTTTATGTGATTCTCTGACAACAGATGGGTCAGGGCCACAACAAATGTATTCATTGAAAATGTAAACAAATATCCGCCATCTTGGATTGCAGTAAACACACACAGGACGATGTTGGTAACGGGCGATCAAAGTTATACAATCAACCAAAACATCTACATTTTGTCATATACTGCATGAGTAATAAATTAAATATAGTTACCTCACAAAAATACATACTTGCAATAACGACAACAACACTATTTTTCAATAATTAAATGCGGGATCGTTACTTTTTCACTTTGCCACTGAATAAAACGTAAAGAGGCAAGTAACATGAGTTCTATATTTGGTATAAACCTTTATCAATGTATTGTATACCTGTTACAAGTACTGGTGTTCTTGCAATACTAAACATAAATGTTTTATACCCCGTTGATGGAACATGTGTTTTTCAACAATCACATACGGCAATGGTGTAACGGAAGTAGGTGGCGACACCAGTCTTCTGGTGCTGTCTCTAATAACAAAACAGACAAAACAATACTCACAAAACACTGATCTTCCATCTGGGAGCATTATATATTTTTTTTAATTTAAAAACTAATATTTAAAATTCGCCAAGTAATAATACAAAAATATTTTCTCGATCTACATTTTAAATAATAATGGTTGTTCAAACCGTATGGCAAAACGCACAACGTTATACATGTATGTGCACAATTATATAAACGGCATACACGTATGCGTCAAGCAAAACAATTCCATCAAACATTACATTTATATTGAAGTCCAGCATTACTCTTTATTCATAACAAATAGAGATATTTTCAAACCGATTATATTATATTAAATTCGGAATATCCTGAGATATTGCAAGTTATGTCACCAATAAAAAAAATATTTCATTCAAATTCACACAGATCGGATGGCCATCCTAAACATTCACACCAGACATTTCAGCAGAAAGAAAAAAAAAAATTGGTGACAAATTCTGTAAATTTTATAGGTGGTTTTATTACAGGACCCAATCTTGTTTTGATTAAACCAGGCGATTTGCATGAGCGGTTTTAAGATGTACAAGATTCGAACCCACGCAAATGTTGCGGACTTGTGTCTGACAATTGAAACGTGTTGCAACACCACAACCGAAGAACTACCCTCTTTAGAAAGCGACCCAGGAGAGGTAATTGAATAATCAACGGCAACAAGCTGAGCATGAGGAGGATGTGGCGTGCTAACTGAAGGAGAGATTTCAATAATTGGCGAAGGCTCGGTTATGACATAATTAAATATCAAATCCTCGCCATTTTCGTCCCATAATTCCAAACTTTGACTTTGGGGTCTTTCTGGTTGAACAACCCTATTCCGAAACCTTGGTTCTACCATATCGCCTCCAACATCATCCACTCGATAAATACCCACAGGTTAATATGCACCGCTTCTCTAAAACAAATTCCATTCACCTTTCCTTGCACCCTGAAAGTCACTTCATTTATTTGCTTTACTACTTTCAAAGGACTTAACCATGGTATTACCAATTTAGTATTTTCCCCCTTTTCACTCGTTTCTTAATTATTTTTTTTAAAATCTCCTACTTAACAGGTTTGAATCAGGCTTTTGATCATAACTAAACTTTTGTTTAGGATCGCTCTCTTTCAAATTTTCTTCAACTAATTTGAAAGCCCTTTGAAACTGGGACTACTACCTGGTGAACCATCGACAATTTCAACTGGTAGCTTTTCTTCTCGACCAAAAACGAGAAAATTAGAAGTAAGCTTGGTCGATTCCTGTTCACCACTACGATAGGCAAACATTAACATGGGTAGATTAATATCCCAATCGAGCCTCCATTCCACAAGACCATCAGATTGTGGGTAATATATGCAGTGGTTCGTGTTTTCGTAATACAAAGACATTTACATATTTCTTGGAAAACCTTGGACTCAAAATTAGCACCCTGATCTGAATTTATGCATGTGAAACAAATGAACCCATCGACCAGTTTACGTGCCATTGTTACCGATTCTTGTAATAGTCCTGAACTACCATAATCCATTTATTACCTCTACCAATAACCGGCCACGGCTCTGAAACATCAATTGCTATTCTCTGAAAGGGAAAACCGCATATTCTATTCATCATGCCTGCTCTATTGCTATGCGACTGGAACTTACAAGATGCATTTTTTTTTACACGTTTTACACCACAATTTAACATCGTTAACCCAGCCGGGCCAGTAATAACGTGCATTAATAAAAGGAAGCATCCTCCTAATCTCGTTACATCCACCGCCTGCACTATTTTCGTGTAATCCCTCTAAAATGAAATGTTTAGCACCATCAGGCACAATGATCTGGGTCCCTTTACCCTCATCTAGTGGTCGAACCAGAAACCCAACACGAATTTCTAACGATTGCCACTGCTGACGTAGGAATACAGCTAATTCGGTCTCTGGTAGTTCAGCCTGCACATATTTGGGGTAAATGAGTTTCTATCATTATATAGACTGTCACAATTGTTTCGTCTGCTTGTTGGGAAGTGCGCAACAATGGCACAACTTCAACAGTGGAGACATCTATTCGCTCGCATTGTTTACCTGGCCTACGAGATAATGGGTCAACATTTTTGTGACTGTCCGGGTCTATATTTTGTTTCAAACTTATAGCATGATAACATTTCTATCCACCTAGCAAACCGACTCTCGGGATTATTGAAATTCATAAGCCATGTTAAAGAGCCATGGTCAGTTCTTATAACACATTTGCGACCAAGTTAATAATGTTTAAAGTGTTTCACCCCTTCTACGACTGCTAACAACTCACGCCTGGTTACACAATGCTTTTTCTCAGGTTTTGACAAAGTTCGTCTTCCATACGCAATTACTCGCTCCTTTTCACCTTGGACTTGACTTAACACGAACCCAATACCAACATCACTTGCGTTAGTGTCCAAAATGAATTCCTTTCCAAAATCCGGATATGCCAAAATAGAACTGCTATTTAACTGCATTTAGCTTTTCAAAAGCCTTCTAATAGGTTTCATTCCAACAAAAATGTTTCTCCTTTTTTTGACAATTTTGACAAAGGTTTTGCTAAAGTACAAACATTTCTTTTTATAAAACGGCTATAGTAAGATGCCAAACCTAAAAAAAACCCTACGCACTTCCGCTTCGGATTTCGAAATGGGCTAGTTTTTAACTTCCTCGCATTTTGTCGGGTCTGCCGAAGCTCCATGCTCCAAGATTTTATGACCCAAATACGTCACTTTCGTCATAGCAAAGGAACATTTACCCATTTTTAGTTTCAGTCCAGCGAACACACAATACATCCATATAATAAAGCCACCATTTACTTCAACACAACCTTCACCAATAAACTAACTTTGCTGCAAACAGCTGTCCATGTCTAGCAGGTACCAAAATGGTGGATCGAACTCGCGCCTAAAGCAAACAAATCAATGTCTGACAAGGAAAAAGATGGCATTTCTGCAATGATTTTCCAAAATGTTTGATTAATCATGGATATAGACGCTCCAGTATCCAACATAATATCAACTAACTAACCATTAACCTTGCCCAGTACAAAATAAGCAGGACAGTAGAGACCAGCCCGCCCAGTGTTTGTGTCGAGAGGCGGTTTCTATTCTCGACACCATCTTCCCTACGCTTTTCATTGTTTTCGCTCTTGCTCATGATATGCAGATTGCATGCCTTCTGTTTCTGAATATTGATTCTATTAGAGCGGGCTCCACAAGAGTTTGTCAAATGTCCAAACCTTCCACAACTAAAACAATGTTTAGCCAGTGGTCTCCTGCATTGTATAGTTAAATGGCCAAATTTACCACAGTTCCAACAACGTTTATAGGAGATTTTATCTAATTTTAGTGTTGGTAACATTTCCCTTGTCTGGACTCTTTGGGCATTTTTTCAATATAAAAGATAAATAAAAATCTGAAGTTATATATGTATATATGATATAGCCTCTATTAGAAACATACTTATCTGACCTTGATTTGCATAGCCCTAAGCGGCCCCAATCAGCCACTAAATGACTTTAGGCGCGTTCACGCTCCAGTTGCTTGCAACAAAGGCCCTATGTTACTACTGAATTGTGGAGTAGTCATCGAGTTGTTCTTTTAATTTTGACGGTAATAAAGTTTTATATTACTATTGTTGTTTGTCAGATTGTGTTCAATCTCCTTTTACAGAAACGAAAATGTACAGTATCTTTTGTGCTCAAGAGAAATACTTACGAACACGTCTTGAGAAAAAGTGGCTCATTAATGACTGACTCGTTAAAACGACATCTTAATAAAGTTTTGATATTTGTAACTAATGTGCATTTGCGTGTGTATATATCACTTTGTACAAACGCAAGTGTACATTAATTTGACTAAATGACTAGCTGCGATTTTCTGTATCGCTAGCTGCATTATTAACTACGACCTATGCAGTAGACTAGTTAATAATGAAACTAACAATACAGAAAATCACTTCCTCCCCTAACGATAAGGTTTTCTACTGCCTGACTTGGTAATAAAGACGGGTTCGGGAGGAAACATGCATATATTTTTTCAGTGGAATAAAGACAGGTAACAAATCGTACATCATGACGTATATTAAATTTAATTGAATACTGAATACAAATAAATGCATTATTGGTGAAAATACGCAAACAAATCGGAACCGCAAGTCCAGTGTCATTGTCAGACAAGGTGTGACGCACATAGTGTAATTTAATAATTTAATAGTTAATAATTTAGTAGATGGACTATCTACCTGCAATTATTAATATTATGTACAACCATTCAGTATTCCATAGTAGGATATATATATATATATATATATATATATATATATATATATATATATATATATATATATATATATATATATATATATATATATATATATATATATATATATATACATACATACATACATACATACATACATACATACATACATACATACATACATACATACATACATATATATATATATATATATACATATCTTCAAAAAAAGAAACGCAAAAGGGTACAAATGGGTTATAACTCCGATTTTATGTTTCCTACCGGTTCATGCTTTGTGAATATAAGGTCATTGCATGTCCCAAACACATTCCCACGGTTACATTCGATAAAACGCAGCTACTGTACAATAAAGTTCCAAAATGTGAATATTCGCAAAAACGCAGCCACGTGCAAACCATGTCGCCACTGCACGTGCGTTGTCTGCACGTGCAACATGAACACCGACAGTATAAAAGTGCAGGGTGTTCGCTTGCCTGGCCTCTGTATCTGGCCGACAGTTGACAATCCAGGACATGCCACGTCTCAGTGAACCGCAGAGAAACAATGCCATCGGCCGACTAGACGCAGGCGAATCCAGAACGGCCGTTGCCAGGGCATTCCATGTGTCCCCAAGCACCATCTCCAGACTGTGGGACCGTTACCAGCAACATGTATCAACACGTGACCTCCCTAGATCCGGTCGACCACGGGTCACTACCCCCGGGCAGGACCGCTACATCCGGGTACGCCACCTTCGGGAACGATTGACTACTGCCACCTCCACAGCCGCAGCAATACCAGGTTTGCGCAGGATATCCGACCGGATCGTACGGAACCGCCTACGTGAGGTAGGAATTCGTGCCAGACGTCCAGTTCGAGGTGTCATCTTAACACCACAACACCGTCGACTCCGACTGCAGTGGTGCCAGATTCATCGACAATGGCCTCAACTGCGATGGAGACAGGTGTGGTTCAGTGACGAGTCCCGATTTCTGCTCCGACGTCATGATGGAAGATGTCGCGTGTATAGGCGTCGTGGTTAACGTTATGCGGCAAACTGCGTGCAGGAAGTGGACAGATTCGGCGGGGGTAGTGTCATGGTGTGGGCAGCCATCTCACACACTGGCAGAACTGACGTGGTCCACGTGCAGGGCAACCTGAATGCACAGGGCTACATTGACCAGATCCTCCGGCCACACATCGTTCCAGTTATGGCCAACGCCAACGCAGTGTTCCACCATGACAACGCCAGGCCTCACACAGCACGTCTCACAACGGCTTCCCTACAGAACAACAACATTAATGTCCTTCCTTTGCCATCGACATCACCGGATTTGAACCCAATTGAGCATCTATGGGACGAGTTGGACCGACGCCTCCGACAGCGACAACCACAGCCCCAGACCCTGCCCGAGCTGGCAGCAGCCTTGCAGGCCGAGTGGGCCACCATCCCCCGGGACGTCATCCGTACTCTGGTTGCTTCAATGGGCAGGCGGTGCCAGGCAGTTGTCAACACACGCGGAAGCCACACCCGGTATTGACTCCAGATGACCTTGACCTTGGTGGTGTGTCCTATCACTTACTCACAATGGACTAGAGTGAATTGTGAACAATCCTGCAACATTTGGTAATTATCGGACTCACCATTCAATAATTAAATCAATTCTCCAAATGTTACGACAATGTGGTTTTGCGTTTCTTCTTTTGAAGAGTATATATATATATATATATATATATATATATATATATATATATATATATATATATATATATATATATATATATATATATACTCTGTCAAACAAGAAATGGTGATAGGGAAAGAAGAAAAGTGTTTGATTTTACAAATTATCGTGTGTTTTTTTTTTTGTACAATGTTTGTTAATGTTCCTGGAATGGGACAGCATGCCCAAATGCACCCAAAAACAAATTTAACGCACGTTGTGCCATAATTGCAGGAAATCGGCGTGAAAATGGTCAGATTTTGGCGAATGCACATGAAACTCGGTGGGGGGGGGGGGGGGGGGGGGAGATTGGGGTAGTGATGGGTAGTTAAAGCTGCAATGCTCGCAAAGATGATTCATTTTCATTTCGACGTAGACGAGTTACAAGATGCCAAGACTAAGCCTGCTGAATAGAATCATTGCAATAGACCGCCTCCAGTTAGGTCAATCGCAGTCAGCATTCGCACGCCATAAGAACGTCCATCAGAGCACCATTTTACGTCTCTGGGACAGGTACCAACAGTTTCAATCAGCTGAAGAGTAGACCAGAAGTGGAAAACATCGCATAACAACTGCAGCACAAGATCGCTGCATGTGGGTTCTGCACTTGTGTCACCAAACTGCCACAGCAACGAACACTGCTGGACGCATACCTGGTTTGAGAAGGGTGTCTGCAAAAACCATTCGGAACCGACTTCGAGGAGCTGGTTTACGGGCTAGGAGACCGTATGTTGGCCGCGTCCTACGACGTCAACATCGACATTTACGTGTTCGCTGGTGCACGAATGTGCAGGGGAGGAACTTGCGAAACTGGCGGCGAGTATGGTTCAGCGACGAGTCACGTTTCCTTCTACAGCGACGTGATGGACGCCGACGTGTTTACAGACGCCACAATGAACGTTTTGCCAACAACTGCGTCGCCCAAGTTGACAGATTCGATGGAAAGTGTCATGATGTGGGGAGACATCTCATACAACGGCAGAAGTGAACTTATGTTCGTACAAGGCAACCTGACAGCTGTACGCTACCGGCATGAAATTCTTCGCCGTCACATGCTTCCCATTTTGGATCGACAGAGATAACTCTTTCAGCAGGATAATCCCAAGCCGCATACGGCATGTGTAAGAATGGAGTATCTACAGAATGAGAACGTTACTCTGCTGCAATGGTCATCAAGATCGCCAGATCTCAACTCCATTGAACATCTATGGGACTGGACAGAAGTGTACACCAGCGTGACCCGGAACCTCAGACGCTTCCGCAATTGTCACATGCACTGCAGGAAGAATGGGCTAGGATTCCACGTGCCCAGATTCAGAGACTCATTCAGTCTATGCCAAGGAGATGTGCAGTGATTGCTGCTGCTGGTGACCACACAGGGTACTGATTTCAGCACCCTCGTGCGACGCTGTTTGCTGACAAAAACGCCTTTACTGCCGTCAGTCAATAGCAAGAACACTGTCACATACTCATATGAAATTTGACTGTAATACGATCATAAATAACGTAATTATGACACTTTGTATTTAAGCGATAATTCCATGAGTATTTCGTCTATGCATTTCTTTTTTGATAGAGTAGATATGCATGTATGTATGTATGTATGTATGTATGTATGTATGTATGTATGTATGTATGTATGTATGCATGCATGTATGTATGTGTGTGCCTGTGCGTGCGCCACCCCCCACCCCCACCCACCCCGCTACCTTCCTACGCCACTAGTATATGTACATAGATAAAAAAAAACATTTGTTTAAATGTGCGTCTTCGTCTGGATTATGTTTTTGGTTGTGCGTGTTTCCTGGTGTGTGGGCTTGTTTTGTTTATTTGTTGTTGTTACTGGGTGTTGTTGGTTTTTTGTGTGGGTTTTTTTTTTTTTTTGGTGGGGGGGGGGGGGAGTAAAATTGCTGAGGGGTGCTTTATTTTTGAAATATTAGGGTTTTTTGTTTTGTCTGCCACTTATGGTTATAATCATGTATACAACAATGTCTTCATTTTAACATGTTGGGCCTCTACCAACCTTAAATAATCGGCATGCAAAAGTAAATTATTACAGCAAAATGTACACTGTATAATACAATGTATATACCGAATACAATGCACACATAGACCGTCCCGTCTTCCTACAAAAGTGTTTTGTTGTTTTTGTAAACAATTTAAGTTTAGTTTGACATAAAAACACACATAAAAGTGTTTTGGAAATAATACAAATAAACTATTTATGCGTGTAATTTAGAAAAGAAGCAGCTCTGAATTAAATAACTTGTAGGAAATGCCATAGTATGAAAAAAATGCGTTCCCCGTGGGACGCATTATAAACATATGTTTCTATTATCTATTACAACTGTGTTACTGTCACGCACAATTCACAAAAACTGCGGGTGTGTTTGCATGTTTAAATGAAATTACGATAATTAATGTGAGCCGAGATTACAGCTTTGAAAAAAAAAATTCAATGCAAGAAAATCTAAACAATCAGGGTGGGTGACAGCTCGCTAGATTCATTTCTTATATTTAACACATGGTCAGTTACAACAAAACGCAGTTTCATCAACTTAATTTTTACCAGTATCATTCTTTATTTTTAAAGCATAGGTGGGGTCATTTATGATACCAGGGACTGGCATGCATAAATCTCAGCTGAAGATTCACAAACAACTGTGGTCTTCGGCCATTCAAGCTGGAACCGGAACGCGCCGGAAGTGGTTAGTGGTTGGGGACGTAAGTCTGCCTATTTTTTCTCGCGAATGTCTTATAGAGACTATATTGCAGTTGGGAATTGCCTATCCAGACTTATACCTATTGGTATGATTTGTGGTATGACGGCCACATATGACTTGTTATTTTTAGAATGTGTATGCTGCCAAATAAAGTTATGAAAGTTGAAATGCAATAGACCTGTTACACATTCCACTGCGCAAAAATAGACCTGTGGACAAGTTGGGGGGGGGGGGGGGGGGGGGCATAGACAATGGGAGGTCACGCAATAGGAATGTGAATATCTCCATGATTAATTGTTCTATCAGTAACGAACCCGAAAATTCTGTCGACATCCAACAAGATGTATTGGAGACATTTGTGAATTATTGCTTATCACGAAATAAAAAATAGTTGGTTTTTAACGCCCGACAAACCATCAGTTCGGATTCGTACGCAATACACATCGGATATGGGCTGAAATAATATTAATGTGTGCGCGCGTGTATGTATGCAGATATTTATTGGATTTAACATGATTTAAATATTTATAAAGCATTATACAGATAAATACATTCAGGATTCTTGTCGGGATTTCTTTTTACAAAATTATTTAAAATTTTGTTCGGTATTTGGAATAAAATTAAATGATACATATGCAATTTGAGCTATGGTACTATAAAGCATTAGAATCAGGCTCGTAGGAACGATATCTGGAGTTGGGGGAGGGGAGGGGGCACAATCTGTAGTGGAGAGACACAGTCTAGTTGGTGTGTGTGTGGGGGGGGGGGGGACAAAAGCCATATTTTAAACCGGGTTTATAAAAGTGGGGCTACAATACCCCCTCCGACTTCTCGGTTGCTACCGACCTGAGAATGGTCAGAAGTGTAACTGTACTGCATATACAGCTATTTAAATTCGAAGCAAGATTATTTAACCTAAGAAACATGTAAGTTTTATTTATAACAGATTAGACTAGCCAACAGCTTGATAATATGTCTACAAACTCAGGATGGTCTCTTTATTATAAACTCATGAGGGTTTATTATGCGCAGTCATAAGGTACTTCGTTTGAATGTTTGAAGCAAACATATTAAGTACCATTCCTCGGACGACGGACAATCAACAAAAGTAAACGGAACAAGTCTGAATTTGAGACGAAATAATTAAAACAGTAAATGAAAAAGAAGAAATAGGGCCTAATAAATAATTAATGTTTTTAAAACTTCATAAATACCAGATATTTCATATGAAGTTGTACACGACTAATATACATGATGGTGAAGTGAAAATAAAGAAATAATCAAACAAACAAACAAAGAAAATAAATTGAATAATAAATAAATAAATAAATAAATACATGTAAATAATAATAACAAATTTTAACCTTCGTAAATACCAGATATTTCAAATGAAGTTGTATGTGACTGATATAAATGATAGTGAAAAGTAAATGAAAGAAAGAGAGAAAGAAATATAAATAAATAAATAAGTAGATAAATAAATAATTTGTGGATAGACATGTAACATTGATTAGTAGTTGTACGAATGTCTTTTTTAATGAAACGATATGGGGAAAATAGAGATAAAGGTCTATGTGAGTTAGAAGTTTTGTTCTTTTTTTAGGGGGAAGGGGAGGCACATTATATTTAATTTTAAATACTGATACATGTGCAGAATTAAACATCACTGGAAATGGAATATTTAACTACAATTCTAATTCTTAAAAGTAGCAAACACATTCCACTAAAATTAATTTTATTGTATGAATTTTGCGTTGTTAAAAAACCCTTGACAGGCGGCTCCAGAGACTTCGTCTAAATTAATGTTTCACTGCTTTTGGTCTTAAACCATTCCGAAGTAAACTTTAGTAGACCATTTTTCGCAGCCATTTTACCATCTTATACAAAATATGTTCGTTAGTCGCTAGAGATTCACAACTCCTACGAAGCTACTCACGTCGCTCATGACAACTGTCGATCATGCCCCACAATCTGTATATAGCCTCGATACCGTCCAATTTGGCAAGGGACGTTACTCTTCGCGCACATGCGCAATGGGAATGTGAAAGAGGTCTATTGGTCGATATTTCCATGTTATTTGGAAACGAAATGTCACCTGGACATTGGGAGTCCACGCAATGCAATCAGATCTACTGGTAAAATGCACTACAATAATCATAGTACTTGTTTTACTTTTTTGTAGTTTTCTGTAATTTCACTTTCTTTATATTGATCATCTTGTATCATTCAATAATAGCAGAATAATTTATTTATGATTACTCAGCATATTATGTTTTATTTCAAACTATGTACACAATATAATGTTGATTCGTTTTCAATGAATATATTTGTCAGTTCAGGTCAGAGTGTTTATTATGCACATTCAGAGCAAGCTGTTGTAGCTCACGCCTGTCTTGGGCACAGATGCTAGCCTCGGCCAGCTCCTCTGCCCATGACAGGAAAGGGTTGTAGTGAGGTGGAGACGGGGACCGCGGTGGAGCACCGGTAGCCCAACCGGGGTTGGTAACAGGCGAAGGGTGGTTATGGGTGTTATGGAATTTGGAATAGCCTGTAGGATTAAAGCCAAATAGAAAGGGTGCACATTTTGTATGATGGAAATTAGGCGCAATTTTGAATGGTCCGCCGAAAAATAAACTAGGGACCTACATATGATTTGGAATTTAGTATGCCGATAGTAGTTTCTTAAGAGGACCTATTAGGTGCTGAGGTGTCGCCTTAGGTTTGTAATGAATTTCGCACTCAAGTAGGAAACGAAATCATGCCACTTGAAATTTTACCCGGGTCCAGTTACCCCTTTCAGTTGTAGACTTCAATGTAATAAACACTAAATAGGCGGCCTTGACATACCACGTCTAAATACTAGTATCAGACAGAGTACATAACAATAGAACAGATTATATATTTAGTCAGGGGGGTCAACACAGAAAACAGTCCTCAACATTTCACAATACGAAGACAGTTGACATTTAAATTTTAATAGTTATTTACAAATAAATCTAAGTTCCCTTTTAATTAACACGGGAGGTTAATCACAACAACGTTCACCCATACTAAATGAGATTGAGATATCCGCTAGCTCAGCACACGGAAAAACAACTCCCTATTATAGTCTAACGGCACCCTTTTCGTTAGCTCCGTTTTGCTAATTCGGAAAGCGTTTCTTCAACAAGTCAAACCCCGAATCCTACTTCCTATTATAGTCTAACGGCACCCTTTTTGTTAGCTCCATTTTGCTAATTCGGAAAGCAGATTCCTTGACACGCTGCCCTAGACGGATAAACTCCCAACCCACTCAAAATGTGCTAGCGTCATTGTTGGGAAAGGAATTTCCTTTAGCCAAATACAACCATTTAGTTAATTAATCTCTTCCCCACCCATAATAATATTTAAATACGTTCTAATGATTTGGAAGCAAGCACAAATTCAATAAAAAAAAAAACATCCTACAAAACAAAACACGACTTACTGGTTTGAAACCCAAAAACCAAGTAAGGATAATGCCTCGGCCCGATCTGCACGGACTTTCATACCCTTAAACCCGATTGGTCAGATAATAACGAAGCCCGTAACCTACCGACAACCCCCGAGTAATTTTCCACCACAATATAAATTAGACTGGTCTCATACCATACTTTATAACATGCACAACGTAACGTTCCTTGCATTCCCTTATTAGTAAGGTTAGTATTAGAGATTAATATAATTAGTAAGAAGAAGAATAACAAGAAGAACCAAATAAAAATAATAACCAAGGAAATATGAAATGATAGATCGACAGAAAACCAGGAACGCTACAGGTTGCCCATAGGGACCCTTAAAAGGGACTGGAGGGCCTGGGATGTTTAGATCGTGGCATGACAACCCAATATATTTGTGTAAACTTGTATTTATTTTGCAGGTGCTCGTATTCTTACATTGAACAAGAGTATGGCAGTGATTGGTCAGCCATTTCTCCTGAAATACGAGAATGAGATGACTATTTCAAAAGCAGTTACTTTTTATTTGGGTTCAGTTAAACAGGGAGGCTGTGATCATATTGCTGTTGATAATGGAATGTGCGGCTCTGAATTTGGATACAATGCCACCAGAATCTCTTCAAATGTCATCACGCTCGAGATACCTTCATTTAATGCAACAGTGAATGCTGGTTCTTGGAGAGTAGAGGAAGGGCTAGGTTTCTATTCAAATGTATTGGATTTAACAACCCCATTTGGAAGTAAGTAACCTTTTAAAGGCTAACATTATTACAAAATGAATTTAATGTCTCCACACAAATACATATATAATGTTTAGAAGTAGAGGCGAGAAATAAGCGGTACGCAACAAAAATGTCATGGGTTGTGAGTAAAATGTATTTTTTATTGAAAACAAAATGTGATTCAATTTTCAATTGTAGGTTTAATTATTACTACTGGGCTGGAAACTGTCAGTGATCAGGTCTACAAATGCTACCGAAGTCTTCACTTAGCTCACAACATTTAACATTACGTAATTTAACAATATTTTTTAACAACATCTATTGCCTCATACCAGTATCCATCTGTATATTTGATATACACAATAAAAATTATATTTTATTTGAACAAAGAAAACATTGTATTATTAATATTTTGTTAAATCTCTGGCTAAAAATACCCTGCTTATTTGACGCTAAATGTGTCACATGATCAGAATGGTAGTGGTAGTATTCATAATTAAAATAATTTATCTTAGGTTATAATATAGACACCATCTTTGCAAAAATGAAACTTTGTTATTAGCTAGCGATATCAATACGATAGATTCCTTCGAAGAAGATAGAAATACAAATATATACACCACCTTTACAAAAATGAAACTTTGTTATTAGCTAGCGATATCAGTACGATAGATTCCTTCGAAGAAGATAGAAATACAAATATATACACCACCTTTAAAAAATTAAACTTTGTTATTAGCTAGCGATATCAATACGATAGATTCCTTTGAAGAAGATAGAAATACAAATATATACACCATCTTTACAACAATGAAACTTTGTTATTAGCTAGCGATATCGACAGGATAGATTCCTTCGAAGAAGATAGAAATACAAATGTATACACCACCTTTACAAAAATGAAACTTTGTTATTAGCTAGCGATATCAATACGATAGATTCCTTCGAAGAAGATAGAAATAAAAATAACAAAAACATATTATCCCACATTAGCCGATTACATTAAACTTTGTTATTAGCTAGCGATATCAATACGATAGATTCCTTCGAAGAAGATAGAAATACAAATAACAAAAACATATTATCTCACATTAGCCGATTACATTAAACTTTGTTATTACCTAGCGATATTAATACGATAGATTCCTTCGAAGAAGATAGAAATAAAAATAACAAAAACATATTATCTCACATTAGCCGATTACATTAAACTTTGTTATTAGCTAGCGATATCAATACGATAGATTTCTTCGAAGAAGATAGAAATAAAAATAACAAAAACATATTATGCCACATTAGCCGATTGCATTAATATATATATATATATATATATATTTTTTTTTAGATCTTTTGAAATCTTCACTAAAGTAATAAAATTAAAACTTTGATCGGTTTACGAAAACGAATGCCCATGAATGTCACTGTCCCGTTCAACTACTTAAAAGATGTGTCTGCTTGTACATCATAGCCTGATACCGAAAGGCAAAATATGAGGTAGACCAACACAACGATATATGGTATCCAAGTGTTCCTTTATT
>NC_054710.1:50110635-50155253 GCF_016097555.1 Gigantopelta aegis
CGCATTTCCTGATAATCCATAATTGCTTAACAAATGTGACAATTAAAATTAAATAAATCTTCTGACATTAGCTGCGTGTATTCAACGAGGGAATAAATTCGTTAACTGAAACATCAATAGCTTCCCATTATGAATCAGGATCATATGGTAGTCTCGCCTCTTTAAAGTTCATCTGCTTATGGACACAACTAAGTCTGACTACTAAGATGAACGTTAGGTGATTGGCTGTTACTAACTACAAGTGTTTCTAAATCAATTTTATTTAAATGTATTATTATTTAGGGGTTTTTTTATGAAAATTCATTTTTTTTTTTTTACTTTTCTGTTTTTGTCACTGCAGGTGCATTTGAAGGAATTGTGGCAGGTGGGTGTAGACTGGCGAGCTAAGATTATGGAGGGGTTACAAAACAATGTACCAATACAGGCGCATGTGCACACAATTGTGTAAGGGGGTGTCTAGACTGGCGAGAGATTTTTAGAGGAAGTCATTCATGATCCACAGGAAAATATATTTTGTTTTTAAAGAAAATTCTGGAGTGGGCTGTAGACCCTGAAACACCTCCATCTGCACACACACCTGCAATACCATTGTTTGCGGCCGAATTTACCTAAAAATGTCTGAAAGAATAAGAAATGTGTGGGAATTAATAATGCATTGTTTCTGTTTAGCCACCCCATTTGCTTAGAGTGTAAATTTTTGTAATAATTATTTGGAAAATATATTTATAACTAATCGCGTTTGACGTCTGGTTCCAAACTATATCCGCCAAGCAGCAGTAATTATAAGAGGTCGACTGCCATTGGTCGACTGTTAAAAATATATAGACAGTGAGAAGGCGTGGACACAAACCCACGCATATTACTGTTTCGCGGTCGGGCTACTGGTGCTCTCTTGCACCTGTCAGTGCAGGCGGTCCCCTGTCTCACCCACCCCAACCCTTTCCTGTTCTGGGTGGAGGAGCCGACCGAGGCCGACACCTGTACCAATGACAGGCATGCGCTAAAACAACTTGCTCTGAATGTGCACGTTCTATGATCTGACCTTACCCGTGAACACAACAAAACACACAACGTATGATTGGTTGAATAAATTATATAGCTTGTTTCAGACGTTTGTGAGTTCGAAACTACTGTCAAAGGTAAATAATTCAGTCGATGAATGTAACCAACACAAGTGCATATACTCATACAACGCCTTCCAAAACAAGTGCATATACTCATAACTACTGTCAAAGGTAAATAATTCAGTAGATGGATATAACCAACGCCTTCCAACACAAGTGCATATACTCATACAACGCCTTCCAAAACAAGTGCATATACTCATAACTACTGTCAAAGGTAAATAATTCAGTAGATGGATGTAACCAACGCCTTCCAACACAAGTGCATATACTCATACAACGCCTTCCAACACAAGTGCATATACTCATAACTACTGTCAAAGGTAAATAATTCAGTAGATGGATGTAACCAACGCCTTCCAACACAAGTGCATATATTCATAACTACCGTCAAAGGTAAATAGTTCAGTAGATAGATGTAACCAGCGCCTTCCAACACAAGTGCATATACTCATAACTACTGTCAGAAGTAAATAGTTCAGTAGATAGATGTAACCAGCGCCTTCCAACACAAGTGCATATACTCATAACTACTGTCAAAGGTAAATAACTCAGTAGATGGATGTAACCAACGCCTTCCAACACAAGTGCATATACTCATAACTACTGTCAAAGGTAAATAATTCAGTAGATAGATGTAACCAGCGCCTTGCAACACAAGTGCATATACTCATAACTACTGTCAAAGGTAAATAATTCAGTAGATAGATGTAACCAGCGCCTTCCAACACAAGTGCATATACTCATAACTACTGTCAGAAGTAAATAGTTCAGTAGATAGATGTAACCAGCGCCTTCCAACACAAGTGCATATACTCATAACTACTGTCAAAGGTAAATAACTCAGTAGATGGATGTAAACAACGCCTTCCAACACAAGTGCATATACTCATAACTACTGTCAAAGGTAAATAATTCAGTAGATAGATGTAACCAGCGCCTTCCAACACAAGTGTATATACTCATAACTACTGTCAGAAGTAAACAATTCAGTAGATAGATGTAACCAACGCCTTCCAACACAAGTGCATATACTCATACAACGCCTTCCAAAACAAGTGCATATACTCATAACTACTGTCAAAGGTAAATAATTCAGTAGATGGATGTAACCAACGCCTTCCAACACAAGTGCATATACTCATACAACGCCTTCCAACACAAGTGCATATACTCATAACTACTGTCAAAGGTAAATAATTCAGTAGATGGATGTAACCAATGCCTTCCAACACAAGTGCATATATTCATAACTACCGTCAAAGGTAAATAGTTCAGTAGATAGATGTAACCAACGCCTTCCAACACAAGTGCATATACTCATAACTACTGTCAGAAGTAAATAGTTCAGTAGATAGATGTAACCAGCGCCTTCCAACACAAGTGCATATACTCATAACTACTGCCAAGGTAAATAACTCAGTAGATGGATGTAACCAACGCCTTCCAACACAAGTGCATATACTCATAACTACTGTCAGAAGTAAATAGTTCAGTAGATAGATGTAACCAGCGCCTTCCAACACAAGTGCATATACTCATAACTACTGCCAAGGTAAATAACTCAGTAGATGGATGTAACCAACGCCTTCCAACACAAGTGCATATACTCATAACTACTGTCAAAGGTAAATAATTCAGTAGATAGATGTAACCAGCGCCTTCCAACACAAGTGCATATACTCATAACTACTGTCAGAAGTAAATAGTTCAGTAGATAGATGTAACCAGCGCTTTCCAACACAAGTGCATATACTCATAACTACTGTCAAAGGTAAATAACTTAGTAGATGGATGTAACCAACGCCTTCCAACACAAGTGCATATACTCATAACTACTGTCAAAGGTAAATAATTCAGTAGATAGATGTAACCAGCGCCTTCCAACACAAGTGTATATACTCATAACTACTGTCAGAAGTAAATAATTCAGTAGATAGATGTAACCAACGCCTTCCAACACAAGTGCATATACTCATACAACGCCTTCCAAAACAAGTGCATATACTCATAACTACTGTCAGAAGTAAATAGTTCAGTAGATAGATGTAACCAACGCCTTCCAACACAAGTGCATATACTCATAACTACTGTCAGAAGTAAATAGTTCAGTAGATAGATGTAACCAGCGCCTTCCAACACAAGTGTATATACTCATACTACTGTCAAAGTTAAATAATTCAGTAGATAGATGTAACCAGCGCCTTGCAACACAAGTGCATATACTCCTAATAGTCTGGGTGAGATAGCCCCAAAACAGGCCTAACCTTCCAAAAAATATACCAAAGCTGTATTTGGTACCATTCGAAGCAGAAGTGTATGCAGTTTAATATACTTGGAGCCTCACTCTGAGTCTGTTGGGGAAATTATTTTATGTTGATTTATGTACAGGGGGTAACGCAGTAAAATACGGGGAAATTTATGAACGCCCAAATTAGGTAATTTTGAAGATATACCTATTAGCTTATAAGTGGTTATAATAAAGAAGCCATCATCATGGCAGAGTCTGGTCTCAGCGTTGCTTTCGAAACAGTATTTGGAAAGGTTGTGGTAACACACATTCTTACTGGGAAAGCAATTGCAGGGGCTCTCAGAGAATGTTTCATGTTGGAGTCTGTGTTAACTTCAAACTGTTGTCTTAGTTTTTCCCAGCAACGATCACTATTGAATCAGATGAAACTGAGTTTGATGCTGGTAGTGAAGAAGATTATTCGCACAATGACAGCGAGTCAGACATGAATGATGATGGTGCCAGCGGTGATGAAAGCGATGACGTAGGAGACGATGATGATGACAGGAGTAAGAATCTCGTTAGTATGGGGAACAGTACCCTGAAGCCACTATCTTATGTGGAAGTTGAGAAGATAGACATACTTTATGGACTAGAAGAGATCACCAAGTCGCCAGAACTGAAGAACTTGGGAGAAAACCTTGGAAAACTGAAGGAAGAGTTGGGAAAATCGTCTCATACAGTCAAATTATGGATACAATGCCTTGGTATGTCAGCATGATCAAAGAATTCATTCGCGCAGAGAGGACCGGCAATTAGAGTCTGCATCTGCAAACAGTTGGCAAGATGATCAACCTATTTGCAGCAGCTGGGCATGTGCACTATGCAAGTCTGCAAGAATGTACTTGCAGCAGATGCTTCAACTGAATACAGACTATCCATGGATGTATGAAAGTGTCCATGAGCATGGATATCATACTGTGCGCCGGAGTAATAGATATTGGGCAGTATTATGGACCGATCTTATCATCGAACAGGTCTTAATGCGATCCTTGAAAATCGAGGGGGTCTAACACGGGGGCGAGGAGTAACAGAGTCAGTACGCACTACCTGGATAAACAGCATGCACCGATGTGCTGCAATCCACAATGCGATGAGTGCACTCACAAAGATGGAACACAGAACGAGTGAACAGCACATAGATCTAAGCACGAGTCGGAGATCACGAGATTGGTCGGATATGAAAAAGTTGGCTGTGTGGTTCGGAAACCACAATCCATTTGACCCTGACGTCCCGACCCTGAAAAGTCTGTCAACTGGTTTAACTGCTGGGGAGAATGACGGTATCAGTTGTGACGATGCCGAAGCAGTTGGAGCTAAGATACAGCAGAAGCCAAATGGAGTGTGCTTTGAAGATGCCTCAATTAGTAGAAAATACCAAGTACGCACGCTTGAATGGTTACAAAAAGGGAGTGAAAGTGGACAAAAAGGTGGTGCACATTGACCCACTTGTACTGTTCGTCAAGACCGAGAAGTCCAAATCAACAACTTCAACTATGAGTTCACACCAGAGCCCACTGCCCTTTTCAAAAATGGGTTCATGAGAAAAACACGAAAGTCGGAATTACGCAAGTTTACTTAAGCAATCACTTCTCGTTAAAAAGCCAAATGCTGACTGCTGTGTTGTGGACGGTGGTGCAGCTCTCCACCAATCTCCATGGGTTCTGCAATGCGCCTACACTGATCTGGCTTCTCACTTCTTCAAACACATTGTTTCACATTGCACGGCAGCTACGAAATATACGTGGTCTTTGATGCTTACAACTTTGATCGTTCGATAAAAACAAATGAACAGCAACAACGTGAAACTAGTGGTAGGGTGGCTGCTAATGTTACAATCACCATAGATGGAAGCATGCACGTGTCAACAAAGGGTGAGTTCCTTCGTAATAACTCCAATAAGAGTCAATTGATCAAGCTACTACGTCAGAGGCTGTCTGAGCGCCGTATAGCAAACTCTCAAAGTGAGAGTGATGCTGATGCTCTCATTGCCAAAACTGCGATTGGTCTTGCCAAAACTGGAAAATCTGAAGTTGTGGCGAGCGATGACACCGACGTATGTATTATGTTGATGAAACATGTGAAAACAACTATGGGAAATGTGTTCTATACAACATCAATGAAAGAGCGGTCTAGAGAAATGGCCTGTAAAGCATCAAGTATCAAAGCAGTGTCGATGTGGTGGAATATTCAAACCCTCGTGGACAAGTTGCCGATTCCTTCAGAACTTATCCTGTTAGCTCATGCCTGGGGAGGCTGTGACACAAGGTCTGCTACCTGTGGCAAAGGGAAGCTCAAGATCCTGCAAACACTGAAGTCTGATATTATTCAGGAAGCTGTTTCTTGCTTTGCAAACTTAGATGCCACTCAAGAACAAATTGGCACTGCGGGAAACACCCTTATGCTAAGTGTCTACAATGGAAAAGAGGATGATACGCTCACAACATTGCGTCATGCTGACTGGCATTTGATGGTACTGGGAAAGAAAAAGCTAACACCAGAAGCTCTGACCCTAACTGGGCGTGCAGTATACTTCCATGCACTCATGGTTCATCGTCAGGTGTGTCAATGGCCCACGCTGAACCTAGAATGCCTAGATCCGACTGAGTGGGAATGGAGATTCGAGAATAATCTCATCCTTCCAATCAAGACTGACATTGATGCTGCACCAGAGTTTATTCTTTAGGTTGTGTGTTAAGCTGCAAATCAACATCAAGAAACGCATGCGGTACAATGGTGTGTAGCTGCAAGAAAAATGGACTTGCATGTGTCCCTGCATGCAGTGATTGCCGGGGTGTCTCTTGCAACAACGTTTCTGCTGACCAAACAGACGTCATCTTGGAAGATGATGCACTCGAAAATGCGTAAACTGGCTTGCTTTGTTCGTGGATCTTTATTGGAATTTCAATTAAAAACCGTTCCTTTTATATAGCGCAGACTCTATATAACATTGATGCTGTGTCCTTACATTGTAGAAATTTTATTTAGGAGCCTTATACAAACCGTCTTAAACCGAATACCATTATATCGTACGATGTTACATTTAGTCCCCCGTGATTCAGGAAGTAGTCATGTTAGCAGCATATTTTCAACTTATTAAGGTTTACGGCACTACTAATGTATAGTTTCATACTATAGGCACCTATACCTGTAAGAGTTAGTAATACATTTTTGTTAGTGAAGTTGCATGTGACTCTCTTTTCTCATTCTTGATGACATTTTAACGTAAATTGGGCCCTCCACTACCCCCGAAACAAATCAAATTAAAACAAATTCCCCAACAACCTCAGCGTGAGGCTCCTAATATATCAATCTACATATGATATGGCATCAGTGAGCCAAAAATCAGCTTTGGTATATTTTTTGGAAGGTCAAACCCTATCTCGCCCAGACTATAAGGCTTCTGAGAGACGAGACTCATGAGTTGAGAATCGAACTTGTAGTCAACACATTATTTTGATCTTCAATGAAGTCTCAGACGACTAAATGCAAGTCACGGCAAGTCAACGGAAAACACAAAACTAAACCCCAAACCAAAACAAAACAAAACAAAATAAAAAAGGGGTTAGTTTTGATTTTTTTCTGATGTAAATTGTTGGTAACACGAGTCTGCTTCAAGATGTTATTTTTGTGCTATCAATGAATAATAGGTGTGACATTTAGTTACTCACGGAAACGGGGTAATTCCAGTAAATTATGCATTTGAAACGCAGTGTCACTAATTAGTTTAAAGTAATTATTAATGAAAATAAAACATGTTTATATGATTTATGTAATTTTGTCATTGGGTACTTTTCAAAAGCTACAAATAAATGATGATTTAAAGTATATGTACATGTACTCTATAAGCACTGACCTATGAACGTAATATTTACCAGAAATGTATCAATATATGTTTATACGTTTTATTATTATTATTATTATTATTATTATTATTATTAATTTTAAATATTACATCTGGATAATACTGGTATTTAAGCATTACTCCTATTTGTTCTTCATATGCTTGCGTAGAAGAGGGTTTTTGGGGTGTTTTTTTTATATATATATATATATATATATATATATATATATATATAATCTTGAAAATATAAATTAAACAAAATTTCATTATTTTTAATATATAATGCCATCCCAGTAAATTGTTTCTTTATTTATTGTTTATTTTGAAAAAAAAGTACTTTGATGGATTATTATTCTGTAATTTGGGCACAACTGTTTTTGTTGTGGGGTTTTTTTTTCTTCTTTTCTGAGCAATCGGAGATCTTGTTAGTATAGTAATTTGATTAACAGCTGGTAAAGATGTTGTTGAAATGCATGCGGCACGTTAAGACAACACATCAATAAAACCTTGCATCAGCCAAAAGGGGCTTACTACAAACATTTCCATTCAAATAAAAAAGAACCCCCAAAACCCACACCCACACAAAACATTTTGACAACCAGTAAGATAATGTTAATCACACACTGTAACAACATCTGTACAACAATACTTAGTGTCACAAGATGGCAACTAGAAAGAACACAAAGAGCCATTCAATTTTAAATACACACTTTATAACATACCCCACATACACAAACATGCATACACAATGATACACCCCACACACCTTGCATTCAACTCACAATGTCAGTACATTCACACACTTTCATGCACTTCCAAACACACTGATAACAAAATATATATGCCAATAATACAAAAATCTCACCTAACTAATCACTAAAATTAATAAAGTCCTTCACTGTTCAGCGGGTGTGGCAGGCACAAACTAAAACTGGCAAGATACCACCCATGCAGAACCAAATACTCAGTTCTTTTCAGCTATCAGTAAACGTGACGTTTTAGGGTTGGGTTTCCCTGCATCTCCACCAAATGTGTCACGACATGAACACTGGGTGTAACTCTCCTCTAGTGAAGATAATTGCTGTTCGTTATTTTAGACTTTTAACTCCAGTTACTACCTGATGGTACTGGGTGTAACTCTCCTCTAGTGAAGACCATTGCTGTTCTTTATTTCAGACTCTGACTCCAGTTATTACCACTGATGGTACTGGGTGTAACTCTCCTCTAGTGAACACCATTGCTGTTCTTTATTTTAGACTCTGACTTCAGTTATTACCACTGATGATACTGAGTGTAACTCTCCTCTAGTGAACACCATTGCTTTTCTTTATTTTAGACTCTTGACTCCAGTTACTACTACTGATGATACTGGGTACAACATTCGTTTAGTGAAGACCATTGCTTTTCTTTATTTTAGACTTTGACTCCAGTTATTACCACTGATGGTACTGGGTGTAACTCTCCTCTAGTCAAGACAATTGCTGTTCTTATGACGAATGCTAAATCCATAACTGGCCTTGCAAATGTCTTGGTGAGATTGATTCATCCATCTTTTGAGAATGAGAATGAAGTGCTTGACATACTGATTGCTGTTGCTGACTTTCCGGGTAAGAAAACATGACTTGTAAAGATTTTGTGAAAGGCAAAATACAAGGATACTGAAGTGCATGTACATTGTTATAGTTTTGGGTCAGCGTCAATTTTAAGACTGCCTTTACCTGGCGGATAAAAGCACCAGCGTTTGTGTCAAGCTCCCTTGGAGCCTATTAACTAAAGTTAGCATAAGAAACTTATGAATTTGACATCTAAATCCAAGATGGCCACCATAGGTGAGAAAAGCTAACTTTTCTTAAGTTAAGTTGAGAGTTAAAAAATGGCAATGATTGTTTCAAAATAGGTGATTTTCATGTGAAACTGACTTATTTTGAACATTACAATGCTACCAATACATTAGTAGTAGTCCATTAAATAATGTACATAATTATATAAGAAAAAGATTTCTGTATATTGCAGTGTATTTATATATGTTGATATCAATTATGCATCTGAATCCAGAACAAATTTCAATGACTGTATGTTATCAGCCTAAGTTTGCTCTAGAGCTACAAAGATTCACTCATGTATTCGGTGCACCGAATACAGGTTATCCGTGATACATACTCGTTATTCAGTACCTAAAGAATCGAATATATTCGAGTTTTCCTATCTTTATTTTTTTAAAATACATGTACCCAGAGTAGTAGTTTGAGCAGTCTGCTGTCCTCAGTTTGAGCAGTCTACTGTCCTCAGTTTGAGCAGTCTAGTATCTGCTACCCAACGTATCATGCAGAAGAGTACTCACAGTGGCCAAATTACACCAGTCACATGATTATCTTCACAACGAAAACTGGTACATCCTCTTCACAACGTAGTTACTTATCATAGTCCAGTCAGAATTCCAGGGCCCGTGCGTTTTTTTGAGGGGACCTTTTTTTCATGATTGAAATTCACTGATGAGGTCCCTGTGATGAAATTTAGCCTGGAAGTCATTTTTATTTTACCGTCGTTTGGCGGCCATATTGGAAAATGGCCGCCATTTTGCGATTCATTGAATAAATAGTGATATCTTGGTAACAAGTGAGCAGATTTTCAATTTTTAAACGGTGCTGGATAGGTAATTAAAATGTCTATAAATAATTCCATTGTTACATTCAAATATATCTAATAGTTGTTTTGCAATAAACGTTTTAATTTAAAAAATAGGCATTATGTAAATTTTTCTACCATTTCATTTCACAATACACAACCTTGTGGGGTTTTGTTAAGGGATCATTTTTGTGACTGGAATTCATTGCTGAGGTGCCTATGATGAAAATTAACCTGGGAGTCTTTTTTTTTGTACTTTTGTCATTTGGCGGCCATCTTGGAAAATGGCTACCGATTTTAATTGCATTGAATAAACAGTGATATCTTGATAACCAGTGGACAGATTTTAATTTTTAAAACACCATTGCATAGATTTTTAAATACTCTATAAATCATTTCATTGATAGTTTTAATATATCTAATAGTATTTTTGCTATAACAGTTTTAATGCAAAATAAAGACTGAAAAGTGGGTTAATACTTTAGACGGAATGTAAGGAAGTTTTTGGACACTAACAACACTGCACTTTTCTATATCAGACTTAATTGTCACTCACATGTTTGAAATCATTTACTCATCATCATCTGCATCGCTGTCTTCATCTGAAGACTGGTAAACGATGTCATCAGTTTCCTCATCATATTCATCCTCTTCAAGTACAGAGAAGTGTGTGTCATCAGGAACAGCGTTGATAGTGTCTGTGACTGGTTGTAATATGTCATCCTTCTTTTCCTATCCAAAGTTATTTGGAATAAGTGTTTTAATACATCTTGAGTTTTTCCACTCATATACCTGCAGGTGAGCTCGGAGACAGTGCTGTTTGAAGCAATCTTGGTCTAGAGGCAATCTTGCGGAATCGTAGTGGAACATTTGTTGCCATTTGCGCGCACGAGCACTGGACAGAGTTGTGCTCACTGGGTCATTGTAGAGCATCCTGATTGTACACAACTCAAGTTGAGAGAAGAGTTCATCAGATAGTTCATCATCTGTACCAAGTGTCTCCATTGTCTTCCTGTATGAAAATCAGTTGACTTTAGAATCCGTTTCATGGCCGTGACCTTCCCACAGCCAAAAAGGCCACAAACTGTGTCTACACCTGTACATGCATAAATTGGTGTCCAGAAACATTGAAGTGCAGCTGTAGGATGTAGGAGCCTCTCCTGATTTCTTCTTGTACATGTACGTGCACTGTCCAGTTACATGACTAATGTATGATGCAATAATCCAAACATCTGTATCTTCAAAGTCAAAAATAACTGTGCAAGAGTTATCCATTTGAGCTGCATGGAAGAAAGCTCTAGTGTCTGCCTCGCATGGTGACTTGGATTCAAAGCGAGATTCACATTCTCCTGTTTTCACATTGTAGCAGACAAGGTTCATAGCAAAATACAGATCAGCATGATGATTGTAGGAATGCCATTCCTTCAGGAGAAAATGCTGCAATCTTTGTTTGTTAGATGGCTTTGACAGGAATGAACGCCAAGATGACCCTGTTGGTTTTTGTTGGCCAGCAACAGGAAATCCATTAGCAACAAGCCCATACGCCTTTGCAGGACGTTGTTCTTCGTGTTGCTTTGGGCTATGCATCAACATGGTTTCATCATAAATATCATTTATGAAATGGAATGCAACTGCTTTTGGATGACGACCCACTGTGTAGTTGAAGAGACTAAAAGCATAGTCAGACCATGTTTTGTTAGCAGGTATTTTGTTCCAAGCCATTCCCATGTCTACCATTACGTGGTAATCTGATGGTGGTTATGCAGCTGTGAGGGTCAGCATTGTCATTAACTTTGATTTCACAGTTTTGTGGAAAATTCCATCTACTGTAAATAGAGACAAGCTCACAGAAGTTATTCTGTATTGCATCAGATCCTCCAGAGTCATACTGGACTCATCCCCACTGGTTAGAAGATCAATTATCTTTTTTGTTGCAGTGTGGTCAATAATGGCTCTACTTTCTTGTTTGCTTTTGACAGCAGCTGTCTTTGTATCAAATGTTTTGCTTTTCCTTTTAGTAATTGTGTTGTGTATTGATCGAGTACCAGAAGATAGACGTTCTAGTACATTTTCAACCATTTGATTGCCTTCATCGTGAGCTGTTTCAAGACTATGTTTCACCTCTTCTGATGCCGGTTGTCCAGTACAAAGTGATCGTAGCGTTGGTCGGCTTAGATCCCATGGGTTTGTGCACCATTCCTCCAGAGCTACATTCACAGCATCAAATACCTGGCTGTCTTTGGACTGTCTTGATGGACCTCTTTCAGGATGGTGATATAGCGGTTTCTTAAATTGTGTCACTTTTTGCAGTTGTTCTCTTATTTGCATAACAACTGGCCTGCTGAGTATGCTAATTGCAACCATCGACAAGTTTTTGGTAAATCCAACCCAGCCCCCACTTCTTTGGTTCTTGGATTGTTTGTTCATAGTCATTTCAATAACCTGATCGGGGGATGATTTGCTGTAGCTTCTGCCACTCCGTGAACAAGAATAAATCGCAGCCATGTTCTTCTTCTCTTCGTCACTCAGTGTGGACATGCGCCAGTAATAGATGGACAGATACCGAAGATAGTTGATGTTTCCATATGCTGCCATCAAAGGCAACATTTTACGGCAACTGCTTAGGTATTCATCAAAATTTGTTCCACTCCTCAGACAATGGTAGTGCTGATAAAGAATCTCCACATGAAGAATGTAAGAAATCCAATATTTAGCCATGTCCGATCCAGATGCTAAGACGTCTTTAAATAGTTCATGTACAAAATCAGTGAAGTCAGTTGATTTGATGAATGTCTCATGTTCTTCTTCAGTGGTGATATCAACCAAGTGTTTCAAACCATCTGTTATTTTAGAGTTCTTCTGGATGCATTCCTGAATCAGCATGCATAACAAGCCTTCAGCTACTAGTTTGTGTAAACGTATTCCCCTATTGTAGTGTTTCCCAGCTAATGTCCTGTGTGCACTGCCAGCAGTCACAATTCCTGCAGAAACTGCCAATTCTTCAAGACCACTACCAGCATATCGCTTTCCAATTGCATTAAGGAAAGACATTTCTGTGTGAAAACCGCCAATTACAGACTTAACACGAGACCATCTCTCCCCATCTTCAAAAAGTGCCTCTTCAACATATTTATACACAGCTTGATCAGAAACGAGTTGAATTAACGGCATTTCCTTCATTTCAGCAACTTTCTGGCACCAGTCCATCACATCTAAAACAATTTCTTTACTTGGAGGCTGCGCATAACACTTCACATTGTACGTTTCCCACTTCTCAACATTGCAAGCGAGAGAAGTATGATATCCTGTGAAAGCCGGAACATTGTCTTTTGATTGCATCACACAAAGAAGTGCATGGTCAGTTACTCGATATGCTATCATTGACTGATCTTTGCATTCTATTTTCTTTGGTTTAGGTTCTGCACGGGAACTGGAAGTGTAAGATTGTTTGGCAACTGTTGGACAGACCAGATTGTTTTTAACTTCACGAGTTGGTACAACCAATGTTGTTTTTTCCAAAGTCCCTTCATAACGGGAAGATATTGGTTGTACCATAATGACATTTGTGTAATGACTCGTCTCAGAGCCTGTCAGTCCATCTTCATTAAAATCATCATTGTCCATCACGACAGTACATGGCTGATGTGGTGCAATTTCAGGTGGGCAAAAATGGACATGCTTAATCAAGTGGGGCTTGTCAGTTGGACACACTAAATTGTGCTCTGACTTATTGCTTTCATGTAGTGCCCATGCTGATAGTTGGTCTAGAACATCATTATATGAAATTCCAATTCTCAGTTGTCTCAAAATGTTAATGAGCTCTTTACTTCCTGTCAAGTTGTGACCAAACATTGATACACTTACATGCAATGGCTGTCGCTTACCAGTGCAATAATGGATTAATTTATAGAGCTTTTAAATACCTATCCAGTGCCATTTAAATAATGAAAATCTGTCCATTAGTTATCAAGATATCGCAAATTATTCAATGAAATGAAAAAACGGTTGGCATTTTCCAAAATGGCCGCCAAACAGCAAAAGAACAAAAAAGACTCCTAGGCTAATTTTTATCACGGGCATCTCAGTAATGAATTATAATAATAAAAAAAAAAGGTCCCCTAAAAATACAAACAAGGTACTTACCGTGAAATGTAATGGTAGAAATATTTAAATAATGCCCTTTTTTTTCTCCATTAAAACGTTTATTGCAAAAACACTATTAGATATATTTAAAGTAACAATGGAATTATTTATAGACGTTTTAATTACCTATCCAACACCGTTTAAAAAATGAAAATCTGTTCAATTGTTACTGAGATATCACTATTTATTCAATGAATCGCAAAATGGCGGCCATTTTCCAATATGGCCGCCAAACGACGGCAAAAGAAAAAAGACTCCCAGGCTAAATTTCATCACAGGGACCTCATTAATGAATTTCAATCATAAAAAAAAGGTCCCCTCCAAAAAGGCACGGGGTCCTGTATTCTGACTGGACTATCAGTAGCAGTGAATGAGAAATCAACTGACATACAATAAATAATATACATGGCAGATAATAATATGTTAAACATTTTGTTGTTGTTGTTTTTTTAACGCCAGTAATATGGATTTTTGAGAACATTTTGACACAGTATTTGTGTAGAACACACTTGTATCCCTAAACTGTCGGAAACACAGAAACAATAATAATAAATTATATATATAACCTATTGAGGAGTTAGCGCACATGTCTCCCCAATTTTATATATATATATATATATATATATATATATATATATATATATATATATATATATATACATATATATATATATATATATATATATATATATATATATATATATATATATATATATATCTATATATATATATATATATATATATATATATATAAATATATATATATATATATATATACATATATATATCTAATATATATATATATATATATATATATTACATATATATATATATATATATATATACAATTATATATATATATATATAGATATAATTTCGCCATATATATATATATATATATAGGTTGTGTTACACGACAACAGGGTTTTTCGTGACACCATAAAACACCACAATAAGTATGACTTTCAAACAAATGTTTAATGGAAAAATAACAAATAAAAAGACACACTATTGTTTTGAGCCTACATAGCAGTCCCTCCGTTATCATCCGACCTGGTTTCCTATATAGCCATGACTAACACAAGATCGAATGCGAGTGTGTGAATTTACCATATTTTGTGTACCTTTTAGAACTAATTACACTGATTTATAGATATGTCCATTGTACATGATGTAGAGGTGATATTTTATGCAATTTTCAGGGCAGTATTCATTCATTGTCAGTGCATCCACAAACTGGTAGAGAGCAGTGCACTTAAGTACCTGCCGTCGGTAGTAGCGGTGTATAGTAGGTGGTTACAAATGCCTCTTAACAATGCCAGAAGTAATAACTGAACACTCCCCGAAGAGGTCACACTAGGCCCACAGCTGAAAGCTGATGGGGATGGCAGCCTTGAAACACTTACAGTGTGCTCCACATCCTTTTCTACAACCATATCTAATGAGTTCTCTGCATGCATTGGTAGCCCTAGGTAAGGTTGCCCAGCTGCTTGTGTTATCTTGATGCCATCCTTATTCATTTGGTGGTGAGAGTTCTGTGTCCATAAACTAGCATCTGACCCCAACAGCGTATGGCTGGTACATTGTCCTTTTCACATTCTATAGAAGGGTTGCCTTTGTAGGAGGTATATGATCGAGTACTCTTTTTGGGAGGGTTAAAAAGCACTTTGCGTGCCTCATTAACATGGTTTGCTCCGTCTGTATAATAAAACAAAGCGTTCTAATGTTTGTTGGAAAAGGGAAAACGGTTCAATCTTCTTTTCATTGGACAGTTGCAGCTTTGTTTCAATAAACTTCACTACTGATAATGGCTTTAGATTCTCAAAGGCAAAAATGGTTTGCTATCTTGCCAGAAATGGTCTCCCTTAGATCCACAGTTCTTTTGACATAAATCCGATTCTGGTTGTGGAGGAGACGGCATTTCTGGGGTCTTACTTGCAGATGCTAGACCCTATACACAACCAGGGACTTAGGCTTTGTTATTGGTACGTTTAGAACATCTCCTGTAGAGAGCGTTGTACGTTGATGAGGTCGAACCTTGTTTGGGTGCTAGACGTCGCAAATCTTTCTTGCAGATGCTTGACCCTAGTATGTTACCAAGATCGACTCTTTACCAACACATCCTACACATAATGCGAACCTTGTTTGTGCTAGAACAAAGCTTTTTGCAGTTGTGCTACCAAATCGACTATTTACCAACATTCGTATTTGGTTTTCAACAAATATATTAGGTGCTTTTTGTCGCTTTCCAACATTGATTTAACTGACACTTTGGAAACTCCTTCATATTTTGTTTTAAAGCATTGGTGTATTACACCACCTAAAATTGTGTTTGATCTGGCGCATCTGAAGAAAGATCGCACAGATGCTGCTGTGTATAAGCAATTTTTCATGTAAATTCAAGACAAGTACCGTGATTACATTCCTGTGTATACAGACGGATCACGGGATGGGAATTCTGTGGCTTGTGCTACAGTCTTTCTACCAGACACTATCATTTCCATGAGACTGCCTGACTCGGCATCGATCTTTAGTACTGAAGTTTGGGCAGTCATTAAAGCCTTAGAATCCAAGTTTATTGTTTTTACCGACTCACTTTCGTGTCTTCAATCAATATGAAGCTGGACTATCCCTTAATTGGGATGTTGATACGAAAGTGTGTCTTTTTATCTATTGCCAATAAACATATTGTATTTTGTTGGGTGCCCAGCCATGTTGGCATCAGGGGTAATGAAAAGGCAGATTCTGCTGCCAAGTCTGCTTTGGATTTGCCTCATGCCAGGGTTGGTGTACCTTACACTGATTTTAAACTTAATATCAACCAATTTATCTTTCCGACTTGGCAACGTGTTTGGGATGGTATGGCTGTGAACAAGCTTCATGTTATCAAGCCAGTCTTGGGAGAGTGGCAGTCCTCCTATAGACAGTGCAGGAAGGATGAGGTAGTCTTGTGTCATGCCCGCATTGGTCATACTTACTTGGCCCATTCATTTGTCTTGAAGAAAGATCCTCCGCCTCAGTGCGAGCACTGTCAGTGTACTCTGACGGTACGCCACCTTTTGGTGGAGTGTACCCATCTGACAGAAACTCGAAAAGATATGTTTGGACCATGACATGCGATGGAATCCTTTCGATTCCATCCAGAACTTATTTTATAGTTCATACGTGATACTGCGTTTTATTGTAAATTTTAAATATTATCTAACTGTGATATTTGTATTTTTGCACAGTTCTTTACACTATGTTTTAATTTAACTGTTGATTTTTTATCTTGATGTTGATCATCAATTGTTTTGCATTTACCATAGTTTGACTCCCAATAGCTGATGTATTTTTCGTGCTGTGGTGTCGTTAAACATTCGTTCATTCATTCAATCTAGTTTCCGTTAAGCCTTAGTAATCCATGCCAAGTTCCAGGAATTTTACTCAATGGTTCCATGTGTCTTTTCCTCTCATGTTTCAAGTGCTTGTCTTCAGACTAGTTAGGTTGTAAACACCCCAGATGACATCATTCCTTATAGCCTGTTGTAGTTGTGATACAAGACATGTTAGGAATATCTGACTTGCATATTCAGAGCAATTCCTAGTTTCAACATGTTATTTATAGCGTCACCATCAAGGATGCTTACCTCAAAGGTAGATCTGTTAAAATTGCAATCTGATGTAATAAGCTCCTCTAGGCAGTACAAAAGGTCAGACTCAGTTTCCCCATATGTGGCAGTGATGATGGCCAGGCTTGATTTTCATGCTAAAACAACTCATTCAGGTTGTCAACCAGTACCTGACAAGCAACGTCAAGTCTGGAAAACTGAGCAGACATTTGCTGTTGTACTTTGGATTTTTTTCGAACCGGCGGATGTTTGAAGAGTGGCAGAAATTTGTGATTGGTTATTGGATGGACTTTGTCTCTAAAACATGTAGTCAGAAATATTCCATACTGATCCTGTCCTAACATCTCAAGTCTGCGTATGGTATAAACAACAGCATGGTCTGCGACATATCGACTGTCTAGTGTCTGTAGATTATCACTACTTTCACAAACTCCCTTCTATGATATTTGTCAGTGACTTGACATCTCAGAGAAATGATTTCTGTGTTTGTTTGGTCTGTTCATGATATACCGAACTTGCTGCCTTCTGACTCATCTCCATGGATGACTCAAACTATTAGTCGAGTTATACCTGGTCCACATACCATCCAGCACCTAAGAGTTGTCAGATTCTCTGTCAAGCTTATAGTTCAACCATGACCTTTCACAGCAGCGTTATGTTGGGTCTAACCAATGGTAATAGCAGGAGAGTCTTCCTGACTGAATCTGTCTTCGAGAAATTCGGAATATACAAGGCGTTGACATTCTTTAAGTGTTACCAAATCTCTCAAATGGACTGGAATCCATCTGGCATACTTTGTGTGATGTAAGGCAAAGAAAAATGGGACAATATTGGTCAGTGTATCAATGTATAAAAGAAACTTTGTCACCTGGATTGCTCGAACAAACATCAACATTTTCACTATTTGCTGATAGTCGAAAGGAGAAGCCTATGTGGCAGTAATGATTGTCTTAAATACAATAAACTCCACAGCCTCAAATTGGAGAAATGAGGTGCGGTGTCGTTCAAGCACATGTTCCTTTCCATTTTTGTGTTATTACAATTCAAGTCGGTATCTTATTACAATTCAAGGCAGCTTTGGTTATTAAAAAGTAGGGCAATTCTTTGTTACAATTCAAGTCAGCTAGTGTACTACAATTCAGGGCAGTTTTATTACAATTCAAGTCGGTATTACAATTCAGGGCAGGTTTTTATTACAATTCAAGTTAGGTAATTTATTACAATTCAGGGCACTACAGGGTGATTCTGCTCCACAAATCAGTAGAAATAAACTTAGTGGAAATGTTTTTGTCCAATTCATCTGTCCCAATTCTTTTGTCCTTTAATGGACACCACACGGATGAGTCCATTACATAAAAGGGTGATAGTGGACGAGTCTCGCAGACTAAGAATCAGAATCACTTTATTTGCCACAGCTGTGGTTAGCCTTTGGCTAAAACATAATATAAGTATAATGTTCAACAAATGATATCATGAACACGCTAAATATCTTATACGATTCTTAATACAAGTAAACTTATAACATATAGTTATAAATTAAACAGAGGAGGAAACATGAGGTTAATTCTTGAAACGTTGCATAGAAGGTATACATTTAGCTAAGTCCGTAATGTTTGCATTGGAATTTTAGGACAAAGTAAAAGTTTGATAATTAAGGTCTTGCTCAATAACATTTGTTTAAGGTATCAGTAAGATACATACTAGAAAATGATATTATCCTCTATTATGCTGTACATACTGGAATATTCTTTCAAATCTACTCGTATTTTCGACATTAACATTCAGAACACCACATCTAAAATTAAGCAGAAAAATATGATACTTCAACATTGAAATATTGTCTAAATATACTTCAAACATAAAAGGGGGATAGCAGAGGAGTTTTGTAAAATTGTTTGTGAAAATCAATGGAGTATCTAATTGAGGTTAATTATTCGTGTCATATAACAATTTATCCAACCGTAGACTTGTAAAATAGTTTTTGAATGAACTGTATCATCATGTTATTATTGTTGTTGTTGTTGTTTCTATTAAGAAGAAACTTGAGGTACTAAAAATTAATCGTTCAATACTTTATTATTAAGTACTGCATATTTATAGTTATAGTTAAAACAGTCGTTGTATGACAGTGTTCATGATGGATGATCAAGTATTGTTGAAAAATATCTGTTACACGTGTAAATATGTAACTGAGAATCGTGGTCGGAAAATGAGTTCTTTCACGCGAGATTTGTGTAAAAAGCAAAACCGCTAAGGAGGAAAAGGGGAAAAATTGAATTTGATAGGAAAGAGAATTATTTTTAAACGAATTAAGACATGTTTAGTTGTGGACCAATTCCACTTTGCTTGGACAAACAATTGGAGAGACTGCTGTTGTTATGATATGCTTTTCATATGTCGAAATTAATTACTAAAGTAAGCAAGGAACTGTATATTTGAGAATAATGAGGAGTCTGAAAATCAAACCAGTATATCTACAGACGGCACTCGTGGTAGGAGTCACGTCTTGTTAAAACGTGTAAGAGTTATAGCAGTGAATAGTATCGCTATGTTAACTGATAGTGTTGTATATTTCTAGATGATCCAGAGCGTATGTCTGCCTTAGGTGCAGGTGCTATATCGGGAATTGTGATCGCTGTTGTTCTGGCTCTTGCCATTCCTACTGCGTGGATACTTTATAAGAGGTAATTAGAAAAGAATAGATGTTTAGCGACACCACAGCACAAACAAATACATTGGCTGTTGGGTGTCAGACAGGAGGTAATTAAATCATATATAATTATATGTGTAGTCAAATTTTGATAACTCGAATTCGAAAGGGCGGCGAAATAGTTAGATTTTCAGTAGTTCGTATGGCACACCTCAAAACTAGAACAGTATTGCAGATGAATAATTCCTTTTAAGTTTGTAATAAACGTTTGGTGGACTGCCCCATCCCAACTTTGAAAAGTTTGCAATGCCTGTTGAAAGGCGAATTAACATATACATGGCAGTTCACCCCACCTGTAGCTCGTGGCATGTTCCGGCTCCCTTCCTCTATGTTTTAAATATAAATAAATAACTAAAGAAAACAACTCTCTTGAAAATTGGCGGAACATAACTAACAAATTAAAATACTGAATGCCGAATAGCTCCAATTATATATATATATATATATATATATATTTATATATATATATATATATATATATATATATATATATATATATATATATATATATATATATATTAATAATCTAAACATTCAAATTAGTTTAACACAATCTACTTTTTTAGAGAAAAAATAAACGACGTGAACGGTTATTTCTATTTAATTACTATTATTTTTATGGTAACCAGATTTTGTCTGTAATTAATGAGTCCTTCCGCACACGCATTGATACCCAAACACATAGCCTTCATTCTGCTTAGTCAGAGATCTGTTATTCTGTAATTAACGAGTCCCTTCGCAAACGCATTGATACCCTAAACCATAGCCTTCACTCTGCTTAATCAGCGATCTGTTATTCTGTAATTAACGAGTCCCTTCGCACACGCATCGATAGCCAAACACATAGCCTTCACTCTGCTTAGTCAGCGATCTGTTATTCTGTAATTAACGAGTCCCTTCGCACACGCATCAATACCCAAACACATAGCCTTCACTCTGCTTAGTCAGCGATCTGTTATTCTGTAATTAACGAGTCCCTTCGTACACGCATTGATACCCAAACACATAGCCTTCACTCTGCTTAGTCAGCGATCTGTTATTCTGTAATTAACGAATCCCTTCGCACACGCATTGATACCCAAACACATAGCCTTCACTCTGCTTAGTCAGCGATCTGTTATTCTGTAATTAACGAGTCCCTTCGCACACGCATTGATACCCAAACATAGCCTTCACTCTGCTTAGTCAGCGATCTGTTATTCTGTAATTAACGAGTCCCTTCGCACACGCATTGATACCCAAACACATAGCCTTCACTCTGCTTAGTCAGCGATCTGTTATTCTGTAATTAACGAGTCCCTTCGCACACGCATTGATACCCAAACACATAGCCTTCACTCTGCTTAGTCAGCGATCTGTTATTCTGTAATTAACGAGTCCCTTCGCACACGCATTGATGCCCAAACACATAGCCTTCACTCTGCTTAGTCTGCGATCTGTTATTCTGTAATTAACGAGTCCCTTCGCACACGCATTGATACCCAAACACATAGCCTTCACTCTGCTTAGTCAGCGATCTGTTATTCTGTAATTAACGAGTCCCTTCGCACACGCATTGATACCCAAACACATAGCCTTCACTCTGCTTAGTCAGCGATCTGTTATTCTGTAATTAACGAGTCCCTTCGCACACGCATTGATACCCAAACACATAGCCTTCACTCTGCTTAGTCAGCGATCTGTTATTCTGTAATTAACGAGTCCCTTCGCACACGCATTGATGCCCAAACACATAGTCTTCACTCTGCTTAGTCTGCGATCTGTTATTCTGTAATTAACGAGTCCCTTCGCACACGCATTGATACCCAAACACATAGCCTTCACTCTGCTTAGTCAGCGAGCTGTTATTCTGTAATTAACGAGTCCCTTCGCACACGCATTGATACCCAAACACATAGCCTTCACTCTACTTAGTCAGCGATCTGTTATTCTGTAATTAACGAGTCCCTTCGCACACGCACCGATTACCAACCGATCTCAAAACTGTCTCAAATAACACCCCCAGCCAACACTGTATAAGCAGTCGACTAAAATATTTCATATCACAAAATACTAACTCCAAAGCAATGCACAGAGGTAAATATATAATCAAAATAATTACCAAGATAGAACATTACCTTTAAGTATATGTGGTAAAACACACTCTACTGGTTCACTTTGTGAAGTTACCAACCCTGCAAAAGCTAGTAATATTATAAATAATACTGACTCACCTTGTTTCAGTTTTGGCAACACAGACTTACAAGACAATACATGTTTGACTTACAGTACCAAAACTGACTTGCTGTCAGACGACATACATGTATGTACAAATGATACACCAAGTTTCAGTAGTTTTTTACAATGTTGGTTTATCGGACAGAAATCCCTACCTACAAGATAAGAATGGTACTAGCAATATAGACTTGCCATATGATACTATATTGACATGTAATATACATGCACCATATACCAATAGCTTCTACAATGTTTGTTTACATAATAAAAGTACAGGGCCCCGTTCCACGAACGAATTGTAGCTAAGGTTAATTGTAGTGATTTAAGGTTAGTTTTACAACTCACACCGTAAACTTTACAGCCGTTCCACAAAGCAACCTTACGGTAGTCGTAAGTGTCCCTTTAATTATTAATAGATTCTTTGCAAAGACGTGTGAATTAGTTAAATAATAAATTGTTTACCGACTTTTCGTGACATGTTGGATGTATACATTGGTATGGGACAACCATGAAGTAACTGTCGATTTATTCGGTAAGCGATAATTGCCAAATGCATAAGACATGAGAGTTATCTCCCTTATTTCCGTGTGAAGGTCATTAGGCCTAGACTGTTTTTACGAGTTTCATAAAAGGTATTTGGTATATATTAGATCCATTTTTACACAAAGAGTTAGTATCCTTCTTAGAAAATTATCAAATCATCATCTAACTGCCATTTGACAGCTACGTTAGTGGCTTACAACTGCCTCGTACCAATTGTAAAATTTCACAGTAATTTACGACGATAGTAATCTACGCCGCGTCGTGGAACAGGCTGACGATCGTAGAACAAATTTAAGGTCTCGATGGTAGGTAATAGTAGGGCTAAAATCGCTTCGTGGAACGGGGCCCTGATCTACATGATGTTATAATTAGTATTAGAAAAACAGACTCTCTATCTGATAATATAAATATGTGTACACATGGCATACCAATATTACCTTGTCTAAAAGAATTTGACAATGTTGATTTATATGATATGCATTCTGACCAATATGAGGTTATTACATGCAGAAGTAATACAGATTTACCATGTAACAGCATATGTACATATAACTTACCATGTTTCAATACATTTAACTATGATTTATGTGATAGACGCAGTGAGCGTGTTAACAGTTCCAAAATACCTTATGATATTATATCTAATATTGATGTAGCCTGTGACAGTGGCAATTTAAGTAATGTTGCTATAAAAAATAACTTACCTTGTGATTTACCTAATAGCATGAACCATGTAACTGCTGATAATATTAGTACAGTTGTGTTTCAAATAACCCACCCAGTGATAGTAATTCAAATGAATATGTTGAACCACCCTGTATTTCAAATGTATATTTACCCTCGGCTAATACGTTGTCTTCAAATATTAGCTCATCTTGTGGTGGTACTACAAATGTATGCTTACCTCCTAGTGCCATGGATGTTAACATACCTTGTGATATTATTTCAAATGTGCATCCACCTCCAGTTAATGATCTGTTAACACATGTTGACCCACCCCGTGATAGTATCTCAAATGTATACTTAACTGCAATGGATAATTTGCTTACAGATCATATTAACTCACCTTGTTGTAGTACTATAAATGTATATGTATCTCCTGTTAGAACCACACATGTTGATATACCTTGTGATAATACATCAAATATTGATCCATATTATGTTAATATAACAGATGTACATATAGCTCCTATTAGCACCACCTTCTGATATTACCCCGCATGTTGATATATTTTGTGATAGTACACCAAATATTGATCCATGCTATGTTAATACCATGTATCCACATACAGTTCCTATTAGCACCACATATGTTGACTCACCCTGCTATTCAAATATATATGTAGATGTAAATCCATTTAATAATATGCCTATAAATGTCACCCCACCTTGTATCAGTACTACAAATGTATATTTACCTTCTGATATTACCCCGAATGTTGATATATCTTGTGATAGTACACCAAATATTGATCCATGTTATGTTAATACCATGTATGCACATACAGTTCCTATTAGCACCACAAATGTTAACCCGCCGTGTATGAGCACTATCAAAACTGGTCAACCTGTGGAAATATACCATAACAATCCCAATTCACTGAACTCCTGTGACAGTTGTAAACATACTCAATTATCTTTTATTAGTATTAATGTGTGTGGGATGAGAAGTAAACTAAAAATCTTTGAACAGACCAAACAGACTGCATGCCAACATTATTACCTGGCTATACTATCCTTCTGAATGACATGAACAAATGTCTCTGTGTGTGTTGTTGCATGTGTGTATGTGTGTTGTTTCGCGTGTGTGTGTGTGTGTGTGACAATCCCACCCCCACCCCCCACCCCCCACAAAACAAACAAAAAAAAAAAACAACAACACAAACAAACCCCAGCACGTTCAGGTTTTTTTGGAGGCGGGGATATCTGCATAGTTGTTTTGTGTAGGGGGGGGGGGGGGGATGTATTCTTAATAAAAGAACATGAATTGTAAAACTTGCTAAACATGTGGTCACATACCACTAACAAATTGGCTATTTTGTAATAACTGGGGTGTGTGTTGCGAGCTAGTCTAGTTATTTTCGCCTTTGTTATTATTAAAATTATATATTTAACTTTATATTATACATTTTATATGTTTAGTTTATAATCTAGATAGATAGATAACTAGTTTAACGTGCTCATATACCACTAGGGTTTCGAAAACGGTGGCCTGACTCAGAACAGGAATTCAATCTAGAAATAATCAGCCAAAAACAATTCTTCGTTTTATAATCTAACTTTAAAATTTACCCCAGCCCCCTCCATGGTATTTTGGAAATACTCCTTTACCTTCCGATACTGAATGCATTCATCCATCGGTAATTAATCTATTTTCAAACTGTTGGTAAATTTCCAGATTTCAAACCGAATTTACCTTGAATATGAGTGTCACTCTCATATCATCGTTGTGGAAGATGAAAGCATTCCATTTCCTCCTCTTTATGACACTTTCTACTTTCTCCAATAGATAGTTAACATATACATTCCGTGTTGAAATGATATATGCTAAAAAGCACAAAAAAACAGTGCTCCAAAACAATAAATATACATTTTCTTTTTAAACAAGTATTTGCGAAAGTGAAAGTCATAGTAATACTGTTTGTAAGATGTTTTGACATACTAATTGTTACCATGGTTATTCGCTAAGGACAAAATGTAGAGTAGAGTAATGTTTATTAATTTTCAGGCAGGCAGACATTTTATTAAAGTCTCACCCACAATATTACATAAGTACATAAACATTCTGAATAAAATAATAAAGAGGCCACTCGTTAAGGAGTTGCGAGATACTAAAACGGAAAAAGTATATTAAAATAAATACATATTATAATAAAATACAGAGTAGACAAACACATGATGAAATATATATATATATGACATGAATTAACCATATGAAAACCATTTATGTTTTTATAAAGTATAATAACAGGTTTTGGCGTGTAAAACACATACACTTGAATAGCTAAAAAAAACAAAAACACAACATTTGTCTTCTAAGATTATCATAAAGAGGACACTTCATTAACACGTGAAATTCATCTTAAATTAAAAGGCGTTTACACATATTACACGTTCGTTCCTCTAATGGTAGACGTTCATATCAACCAATTTCTATCCTTAAAGGTGCAACGTCACATCTAAATTTGGAAATAGCACTTATATGCATTCCTGGCAAAAGAGTTGACACATAAAATTCAGTAAAATATTCACATTTAAAATGTTTTTATGTTCCAAGTTTACCAGTTTGCCCATTTATCCGTGTAGACCAACCAGATACATATTTCCTAACAAGAATGCTCATCAATATTGGTATAAAGAGCATCAGTGTTATGAAAGTGGTCATAATTCCACTCATTAACAATATTATACACATAAAAATTCCAGTTTTGGCAACGAACAGAAGAGCACTTTTCAGCCCAATTGAAAACCTTCTTGTTATGTCTATCATTATTCATTTTGGTAAATCTGTACCACTGCTCTAACACAACCTTCCTCTGTGACAGAAACACAGGCATCCAATCCATATCCCCGAGCACAGCATCAGTAGGGGTATATTACCCCACACCTAGAAAAAACCGACAAGCTCTATTTTGAACAGCCCCAATAAAAGAATATACCTTAGTTCCCCAAACAGATGCTTCATAAGTAATAATCGGTAGAACCAAGTTATCATACAGCTTTCTAAATACATTAAAATTCATGCCACCCATGTTTTTACTTTTAACAATAAGAAGACCTAGTGCTCCACCAGCACATGGAGCAACTGCTTTAACCATATTACTGTAATCTAAAAATGCATCTAGTACAAGACCTAGGTATTTATATCTCTTGGTATAGTCTAACGACACATAAACACGACTTGGGACTTGGTTTTTCTTCTTTCATATTCATTTTGTTATCGAGACACCAATCACCAAGACGGTTTAGTAGCATTTGGAATTCTTAATCATTTTCAGCTAAGATAACTATACCATCTGCATATAGCAACACACTGACCCTTTCTCCATCAATATTAACACTTAATCCAAGATTTTTCAGGGATATAGCTAAGTCATTAATAAACAAGTTAAAAGCAAAGGTGATAAAACACAACCTTGTTTTACACCACAGTTAACTTGAAACCAATCAGTTTTAAGACCATTTACTCTAACACGGTTGTTTACGTTATGGTAAATAGCCAGCAAAGCATTAAACATGTTTCCATGGATGCCCAAATCCTGAAGTTTGCACCAAAGAAGTGATCTGTCAATATTGTCAAATGTTTTACTAAAATGAACAAAAGCTGTGAACATAGAAAGCTTCTTCCTTTTCCTTGTTTCGACGATGTTAGTTACAGTAGACAGATCATCTGCTGTACTCCGACCTTTACGAAATCCATTGTGTTCCTTTACAATAAGTCCCGATTATTCTGCCCAATTCGTTAACCTTTCATTAAGCATACTGCAATATAGCCTTTCTTCCAACCATTCCTGACTGAAAACATAAAACACATTTTTTAGGAGGAACTCACATGTAGTAGCATTACGCAAAACTTCCCCACAGTTTGCATCAACTCACTGTAAGCTACATAGGAACTCCCATCTTCACAACATAGCAAACCAGCACTCTGTCAACTTTATTTTTAATATTTTTATATGGATTTAATAAATTTTCAATATTAAAATTCATATTATTATCATTAAAAAATTATATCATTTGTTTTTATATTTTTCTTATTTTTATCAAATTGTTTACAACTAAATAAATAATGGTCAACATCATCAACTACAGCTATTGCAATTGGGAGATTCACTTTTCCTAATTATAAATTTAATATTGTTAAGTCCTACAGTGACACCCATTCTTAATCTAGTAATACTTTTAGTAGCTTCTATGTCAAAAGATGTTGGCCCCTGTCTGGAGACGACAGATTTAATATCGACATGCCCTGGTCATGCCCTGGTCCTGTGGTCCCAGTCGCTTTGCCACAGTTTAACAAGGTATGGGTTACGAAGGAGCAGGCCTCAAAATAATTATGTCTAACATTAAAGTTAATATCTTCATTGTTTAAGGACTTTTTGGTATTTAAGTCAGCTGGACAAAGTGTTGATAACTACTTAATACTTGATACTTTATTATCCTCTATTTTGGTTATTTCAGTACTAATTTATGATCATTTTGTTATTATAACACACACAGAAATATTACTATTTATGCCATGTAACATTAGGAATAAATTATAGATTATATTTATTTACAGGAAAATAAAGAAGAAAGCAGAAGATGTGCAGAACGAATCTAATAACTAACGGAAACCAAAATCAAGCTCACAACTCTGCATGTTTCCATAGTTAGTACCTGAATACGGAAGACAGAAACATGCTAACTCCACAGCTTTCGTGTTTGATTAGTGTGAAACTGTATCAGTAAACAAGGCTTTTTATTTTTTATTTAAAAAAAACATTTGTTTTAGAGATTGTGTTACCTTTGAGTATTTGAGTATTTTGTATTTTTTGTTTAAATAATAATATTTCTCAAATTAGACTAAAGTTGCACTACCATAGCTAGACGTGCAGTACATATTTCACTAACATTAGTTGTCAAGAAAAAAACTACTGCAGTTTGTTTTCATCCAACGGTAACTGATGAATTGGCTTGCAACAGTATGATGGTCGTAGAGCAATGCCCAGGCTAAATGAAAATGACCGCCTTCGCGCAATTGGTATGATACAGGTTGGTATGTTCCACTGCGCTGTTGCTACGCAATTTGGTGTCCACATAAACACTATTTAGGCTTTGTGGAGATGTTTTCAACAATTTGGTAATGTCAGACCGACCATGTGCAGGTCGTCCACGCGTGACGTCACGACAGCAAGACAAACATATCCGACTCGTGCACCTCAGGAATCGCTTCCAAACGGCAAGTCTGACAGCGCGGACCATTCCTGGATTGCGTGCCATCAGCCCCAGAACTGTACGGAATCGATTACGTGAACTGCGTATCCGTCCGCGACGTCCGGCTGTCCGTCCAGTTTTGCTAAGACGCCATCGTGTAGCACGTCTGGCTTGGTGTAGAAGACACTTGCGCTTTAATCGCCGAGACTGGGCTGGTATTCTGTTTACAGACGAGTCCAGGTTTCACTTAGACAGCAGCGACGGCCGTTGAAGAGTCTATCGTCGTGTTGGAGAATGTTTTAGTGACGCCTGTTGTGGAGCGACGTGCATTTGGCGGAGGCAGTGCTATAGTTTAGGGTGGCATCACGTCAACTGGTCATCGATGGCAATTTGAACGCTGTACGCTACCGTGACGACATTATCCAGGCTCACGACATCCCATTTGTGCAAGGACAGCAACGTCACATCACTCTTCAGCAAGACAACGCTAGACCTCACGTCGCCCTGGTGGTAAGGGATTTTCTAGCGCAGCAGAACATCGATGTGTTGCAGTGGCCTGCAGTCTCATCCAATCTTGCATTTTAACATGTTTTAGACTAACATGTATTTAGAGCCAACTTAGAGTACTTAGAGTATTTGTGATGACTAACATTACGTATTAAAGATTATTTTCTTATTGTAAATATCAGTGTCTCGTCAAACAACGAGATTTGTCTTAACGTTTGTAACAGCCCAAACCGGAGTTTGCCTTTCAATAATTTCGAACATACGAAAAAATACATATTACAAAAATGACTGGTATTCAAAACCAGAAAATTTATTTAATAGTTAATTATAATCACACAAAATTATATGTTAGTCTGAAACATCTTACGATGGCAGTGATCTCAGCACAGTTCCTACAGTAGCAGTGTGTTAAGACTTGTTTTATTTATTTACACTGAAAATGTTTTGAAAAAAAAAAAAAAAAAATATGTATGTGAATTAGTATGGGGCTAAAACTTAACTATGTGTTTGAAAATTATTCCTTATATTATTAATGCCAGTTAATCGATTCCCTTTTCAAGCAAACGGGCTATACAAATTAACGGATTCACAAATAATATACTCTTCAAAAGAAGAAACGCAAAACCACATTGTCGTAACATTTGGAGAATTGATTTAATTATTGAATGGTGAGTCCGATAATTACCAAATGTTGCAGGATTGTTCACAATTCACTCTAGTCCATTGTGAGTAAGTGATAGGACACACCACCAAGGTTAAGGTCATCTGGAGTCAATACCGGGTGTGGCCTCCGCGTGTGTTGACAACTGCCTGGCACCGCCTGCCCATTGAAGCAACCAGAGTACGGATGATGTCCCGGGGGATGGTGGCCCACTCGGCCTGCAAGGCTGCTGCCAGCTCGGGCAGGGTCTGGGGCTGTGGTTGTCGCTGTCGGAGGCGTCGGTCCAACTCGTCCCATAGATGCTCAATTGGGTTCAAATCCGGTGATATCGATGGCCAAGGAAGGACATTAATGTTGTTGTTCTGTAGGAAAGCCGTTGTGAGACGTGCTGTGTGAGGCCTGGCGTTGTCATGTTGGAACACTGCGTTGGCGTTGGCCATAACTGGAACGATGTGTGGCCGGAGGATCTGGTCAATGTAGCCCTGTGCATTCAGGTTGCCCTGCACGTGGACCAGGTCAGTTCTGCCAGTGTGTGAGATGGCTGCCCACACCATGACACTACCCTCGCCGAATCTGTCCACTTCCTGCACGCAGTTTGCCGCATAACGTTCACCACGACGCCTATACACGCGACATCTTCCATCATGACGTCGGAGCAGAAATCGAGACTCGTCACTGAACCACACCTGTCTCCATCGCAGTTGAGGCCATTGTCGATGCATCTGGCACCACTGCAGTCGGAGTCGACGGTGTTGTGGTGTTAATATGACACTTCGAACTGGACGTCTGGCACGAATTCCTACCTCACGTAGGCGGTTCCGTACGGTCTGGTCGGATATCCTGCGCAAACCTGGTATTGCTGCGGCTGTGGAGGTGGCAGTAGTCAATCGTTCCCGAAGGTGGCGTACCCGGATGTAGCGGTCCTGCCCGGGGGTAGTGACCCGTGGTCGACCGGATCTAGGGAGGTCACGTGTTGATCCATGTTGCTGGTAACGGTCCCACAGTCTGGAGATGGTGCTTGGGGACACATGGAATGCCCTGGCAACGGCCGTTCTGGATTCGCCTGCGTCTAGTCGGCCGATGGCATTGTTTCTCTGCGGTTCACTGAGACGTGGCATGTCCTGGATTGTCAACTGTCGGCCAGATACAGAGGCCAGGCAAGCGAACACCCTGCACTTTTATACTGTCGGTGTTCATGTTGCACGTGCAGACAACGCACGTGCAGTGGTGACATGGTTTGCACGTGGCTGCGTTTTTGCGAATATTCACATTTTGGAACTTTATTGTACAGTAGCTGCGTTTTATCGAATGTAACCGTGGGAATGTGTTTGGGACATGCAATGACCTTATATTCACAAAGCATGAACCGGTAGGAAACATAAAATCGGAGTTATAACCCATTTGTACCCTTTTGCGTTTCTTTTTTTGAAGAGTATATGTGCATAAATAACATTGGGATATCAGAATTGCAAGGTGTTTGCATTATATGCACATATTCACATTCGGTACAACTATAGTCGGCCCCATCCTCCTACAAACATGTTGTTTGTTTTTTGTTTTGTTTTTTTACATAAGAATCTGCCATCTGCAACTTTGACACTGCACCTTTATGATGGTTTGCGAATTGTAATGGTATATTTCTTTACGTTGCAATATATTATTTTCTTATATCTTATTTTTTCTATTTTTATTTTTAATTTATTTTCAATTCAGTTTTATTCTATTCTATTTAATTTTTACATTTTATTTTAATTTAGTTTTTCAATGAATTAAATCATTTAGTGCAACATTATGTGTGTTCAAGTATCGTTTTTATTGTGGTGGTTAGTGTATGGGTACTTTTTACGTGTTTTGGTTTTCTTTTGTTTGTTTACCTTTTTCTTTTTTTCTTTTTTTCTTTTGTTGTTAAATGATAACATAATAAAATTATGAACTAGGAGCTGTATCGTTAAAAATTATGTTTCCAAGTGTGTCTAGGATCGACCCCCGTCGGCCCAATGCTCATAACTGGTATATCAAAGGCTGTAGTATGTGTTGTCCCTTGCTTCTAATGGAAAAATGTAGCGGGTGTCCTTTCGAGGACAATGTATCAAAACTACCTAATGTTTCACACCCAATAGCCAATGATTAATAAATCAGTGTGCTCTATTGCTGTCGTTAAACAAAACAAACTTTAACTTTGTATTCCTAAAAACGAATAAAAAGTGTAAAGTGTCTTACAAAATACCAAAACAATATGTTTGAAACTTTATTCGAAAACAATGATGCTTCATACTTGAAGTCATTTTAATGTGTTCAGTACTTACATTATACAGCTAATAACAGAAATTACGTCACCATTCAACACATCTTATTAATTATTTCTCCTGGTCCTTTTTCCTTTTACCGAAAACTAACTTTGATATAGAATTTTCAATAATGTGTATGAAATTGAAATATCATTTACTGGGAATGAAAACAATTCATATCATCATCTGGTATTGACCATTGGGCTATTTCTCGTTCCAGCCAGTGCATCACGACTGGTATATCAAATGCCGTGATATGTGCTATCCTGTCTGTGGGATGGTGCATATAAAAGATCCCTTGCTACCAATGACAAATATGTTGTGGGTTTTCTCTCTAAGACTATATGTCAAACTGACTAAATGTTAGTAAATAACATTAGATAGATTAAAATAAAATACGATGATTGTTGTTACACATCGATTTGCTGTTGTTGTTTGGTTGTTTTTGTTGTTGTTTGTTTGGGTTTTTTGTTTGTTTGTTTTTGTTTGTGTGTTTGTTTGTTGTTGTGTTTTTTTGTGGGGGTTTGTGGGGGGGATCTTTAAATAGACTGTATAGAGTACATTTCCAACTTAGTAAATATATTCAGTGGCTGAAATTGTTTGTTAAATGAATTCTTGTTTTGTATATTTAGTGTGATTTTGATCTTTCTAATATATATGTCATAATAAGTACGCACAAAACAAATGTAAACTGGGGAATAAAATGAATTTTTTTCATAACTATTATCTTCAGTCATACCTTTTATATTGGATTAGTTATAAACATAAATAACACATTGAATTAGCAAAATTATTGTTAAAAATTTTCAATTTGCATAGTATTCAACACAAATATTTTAAAGCAACAGTTTAGCTAATGTATTGTGTTGTTTATGTTTATAAACAATCCCACTTAAAAGTAATGGGTATGAAGATAATATGTATGAAAGAAATAAAATAATAATAAATTTTTTTTCTTCAAATGTATATCTCTTTGACCTTCAATGACCTCTGGTGACCACACTGTATTTGCTCCGCTATGACGTTTGCCAGTGAACCTCTTATACCGATTTTGCGCAGCGTCCGTCCGTCAACGTGTTTATTAAAGTCTGTCTTCTCCTTGAGTTTACAATTGATTGCTTTGAAAAGTGGTAAAATTGTCATTTGAGTTAGTCTGAACAACATACTAGATAAAAAATACTATTTGAAAAAATTTAAATATATAGGCATTTAAAACTGAAACGTTCAAAGTCTATCTTCTTCTAGAGTTTAGAATTCATATTTCTGAAACTCAGAACAACGATTCCAAGGGGCAGTCTTAATAAGCTAGTGGAGATATATTTTAGAAATTTTGAATTTATGGGTTTTTTTTTATTAGTAGTATTAAATACTAAAACATTTTTATCCAGATTATTTTCCCAATACTGTGATTGGATTATTCTGAAACTTGGTACAATGATCTCCCCAAACTAATAGAGACACAATAAAAAGATGGTTTATTTATTTATTTATTAAAGGATTTTAAATGAAGATTATAAAGTTTATGTTCAAGTTGAATTTCAATCGGATAGTTGTGAAATTTAATTCTGCGATTCTCTTGCAATATCCACAAATTAACAGATATATCAAATTCAAACACTGAAAGTTCTATGGATTATCATCTACTAGTGGAACATTTAAAATGAAATAGCGATGCTCTCTAGCCTGACAGACCTTTTGATGTTTATTTAAATAAGAAATTCAAATTGATAATGTTTGTATTTTATATATATATATATTCCAATAAGAAAGCTAAGATTAGCTTTGAATTAAGATGGTTTCCAATTGTTACAAGTTGTTTTACCTTGTGTATTCCAGTCTTACTTCGTGTTTCTTCAAATAAATTCTAAACTTCAGTAGTGTTTGTCTTTTTGTGTGATTATACCTAACAAACAACTATATCTTTATTTATATATTGTTTAGCGGTTGGTTGTCGTTAAAAATTAGTTCATTAATTCTTTGTTCAAAGAAAGTACATGTGTAAGAACAGTGGTGCAGTCGTCATAGGCTTGGAACACAAATACTGCATATATACCCTACTGCGTCTGATTGAGAGATCATAGGCTTGGAACACAAATGCAGCATATATACCCTACTGCGTCTGATTGAGAGATCATAGGCTTGGAACACACATACATCATATATACCCTACTGCGTCTGATTGAGAGATCATAGGCTTGGAACACAAATACAGTATATATACCCCACTGCGTCTGATTGAGAGATCATAGGCTTGGAACACAAATACAGCATATATACCCCACTGCGTGTGATTGAGAGATCATAGGCTTGGAACACAAATACAGCATATATACCCTACTGCGTGTGATTGAGAGATCATAGGCTTGGAACACAAATACAGCATATATACCCTACTGCGTCTGATTGAGAGATCGTAGGCTTGGAACACACATACAGCATATATACCCTACTGCGTCTGATTGAGAGATCGTAGGCTTGGAACACAAATACAGCATATATACCCTACTGCGTGTGATTGAGAGATCGTAGGCTTGGAACACAAATACAGCATATATACCCTACTGCGTGTGATTGAGAGATCGTAGGCTTGGAACACAAATACAGCATATATACCCTACTGCGTGTTATTGAGAGATCGTAGGCATGGAACACAAATACAGCATATATACCCTACTGCGTGTGATTGAGAGATCATAGGCTTGGAACACAAACACAGCATATATACCCTACTGCGTGTGATTGAGAGATCATAGACTTGGAACACAAATACAGCATATATACCCTACTGCGTCTGATTGAGAGATCATAGGCTTGGAACACAAATACAGCATATATACCCTACTGCGTCTGATTGAGAGATCATAGGCTTGGAACACAAATACAGCATATATACCCTACTGTGTGTGATTGAGAGATCATAGGCTTTTAACACAAATACAGCATATATACCCTACCGCGTCTGATTGAGTGATCATAGGCTTGGAACACAAATACAGCATATATACCCTACTGCGTCTGATTGAGAGATCGTAGGCTTGGAACACACATACATCATATATACCCTACTGCGTGTGATTGAGAGATCATAGACTTGGAACACAAATACAGCATATATACCCTACTGCGTCTGATTGAGAGATCATAGGCTTGGAACACAAATACAGCATATATACCCTACTGCGTCTGATTGAGAGATCATAGGCTTGGAACACAAATACAGCATATATACCCTACTGTGTGTGATTGAGAGATCATAGGCTTGGAACACAAATACAGCATATATACCCTACCGCGTCTGATTGAGTGATCATAGGCTTGGAACACAAATACAGCATATATACCCTACTGCGTCTGATTGAGAGATTTGAGGCCTCGAACCAGCTTCCTTTTCTCAATTGTACTTGATTTTTACTGTTTGTTTTATTGCATTGGAACCTGCATGTCAGATAATTGTGACTTTGTATTAATAATTTACACTTTCACTAATTCAAACGGCCGTTCAAATATTACGTAACGTTATTTTTGTCAAAATTAGACACCCTCCGTCCCCTCTGTAACTCTTCGTAATAGGATCTCCACGTGTAATCGAGTACTCGAGCACGAGTCTAGCAAGACTCGAGTCCGTTCTACAGGACGTGAGTACCCGTGCAAGAAAGAGTACTTTAATTTAATTATACATTTTTACTTCATTTTGCCATATACCGGATGTGTGGAATGAATGAATGAATGAGTGGATGGATGAATGAATAATGAATGAATGAATGTTTGACGACATACCCACACAAAAATACATCGGCTATTGGGTGTCATAAAATGGTAAGTACATGGAAGCTAAATGTGTGGAATGCAATACAATGGCATGATTTGGTATCCATCTTCAGCGCTGGAATTAAGATGCATAATGCTATTTTACTTTATTCCGTAGTCTCATTATTATCTAGTGTACTGTTACTGTTACTTTATTAACGTGTCCATATCCAAAAGAGGTTCAGGCTGATTCGTAATATTTCAAATATAACGCCAATTTTAGACGGGCGGTCTAAGAAAAAAAAAATCTAAATAATTTAAATCAATTAAAATATTAGGCCTAGGAGGATTAGGCGGAACGGGTTGGGCCTTCAGCCACGGAAACATTATTATAGTATTTATTTGAGGTTAGGACAGTTCCATAGAAGACTTGAGTGTGTAGCATGGTGTGTGTGTGTGTGTGTGTGTGTGTGTGTGTGTGTGTGTGTGTGTGTGTGTGTCGGCCAAAACCGACTACCCTAAAACAAAACATTAAGTTAAAATGAATAAATAGGTCTTTAGTATAAAACAAATGCACTCAAAAATGCCATTTGACTTCTTGTCTCATTAATGCCGCTGTAGGTAGTACAATGTTAAACATCATCTCACCCGATCAAAGTTCGAAGTGCGCCTAGCTTTGAAGAGCGTAACACATATGGTCACGGCAGTCATTGGTGATACCTGTGAAAGAACATGTCATAAGTGAGGGGGATTTTCATGCGGATAGTAAATAAATTCATTATATTAATTTATATTGATATCACGTACTATTAATTGCATTTGAAACATGTGCAGAATCCTACTATATCTGTATGGAACTGGATAGTCAAGGGCGCTTTCTAGTATATCTACCATTATCATTATAATGTCATATTTTTCTGATTTAAAGATTGATGGAAATGGTGCATGTAGCAGCTTTAGCCACAGTTGCTATTGTCGTCTATGAGGTTTGATTTGGTGCTATAGACTTTACAATAAGATTATGAGCATCTTCTTTTGCAGACCGGCCTCGGTGGCGTCGTGGCAGGCCATCGGTCTACAGGCCGGTTGGTACTGGGTTCGGATCCCAGTCGAGGCATGGAATTTTTAATCTAGATACCGACTCCAAACCCTGAGTGAGTGCTCCGCAAGGCTCAATGGGTAGGTGTAAACCACTTGCACCGACCAGTGATCCATAACTGGTTCAACAAAGGCCATGGTTTGTGCTATCCTGCCTGTGAGAAGCGCAAATAAAAGATCCCTTGCTGCCTGTCGTAAAAGAGTAGCCTATGTGGCGACAGCGGGTTTCCTCTAAAAAAATATGTGTGGTCCTTAACCATATGTCTGACGCCATATAACCGTAAATAAAATGTGTTGAGTGCGTCGTTAAATAAAGCACTTCTTTCTTTCTTCTTCTTTTGCACGTATACCTGTCACTTAGCATTCATGGAACATTATCTGTTTGCCCAGCACATCGAACCATTTGTTATCAGTCCATTATAGATGGACTACCTTGGCATCCCCCAAAAGTAAAGAAAGCATATCCTAATTTGAGTGGAAAAATACTGAAGAAGAAATTGTCAAACTAATCAAATATTGTTAAATAATAGCAATTTAGACAGCATATAAACTTGAACAATAATGCAATCCTAATATATTTTAATACACAACAGGAATGTATGTTATACTTTTAGATGTATGTGGATCCTGCTTTAGTTGACTGTGATAAGGAAAATACTGCATGCCGTTTGTTTTTAATTACATATGCAAATAGATGGCATTTTCCATACGACCCTAATGCATGAAAACGCACCATATTTTCATAAATAATGGGATAGCTAGGAAGTAGATGTATAAAACTGGTTAGGCGATATAGACTAGGGATATATGAATTCATCTACTGTTTTAGGTTTGGGATATCAAGCTGACTCACACAATATAAAAAAATGTGGATCATGTATTACATGGAAAGAAATTCATAAACTAATAGTGTAACGTTTTAATATGGGTCAGTATATAAATAAATTCATAATGCTGAATGATCAATAAAAATATCAAATATAAATAATATTGCTTTATCTGGCATTATAACATATTAATATCAGTGCCAATACAAAACAATCTCTAAATCGTTTTGGTACGTCATTAATTTGTATGGCTGATGTTATTGCATTGTTATTCTGCATCTTATACTTTATTTAGTAAACTTTTTGTTTGCAAAACAACAAATATTGGTCATTGTCAAGTTCTCTAAAATATGCATTACAACTTAATGTGACCCTGATATTGAGGAATCTCTCCCAACCTAAGTTCATATTATTAACTTTACTATTAATCATATGGATTATTCTTACCAGATTCTAAGTGAAAAATATTACTTCAATTACTTTATTAACAAAAACCTGGTGGAAAACCCTCCTAAATTACTCCTATATGTGCAAGATTACTTAAAATGTCTTTAAATATGCATTATAGCAACACTTAAAGCATTTTGTGCCTGAAGTGGCAAGTCATTTGATCTTAAATAATTTGATGGTGCTGAAGAAATGTTGCCAGCTCATATCAAAATATTTCCATTACACTACAACGTTATGACAGGTTGGTTCCAAGACTGTGTCAAATGAAACGAAGACAACATAGCTCTAACAGTTACTTTTATGTCATATTCTGTGGAACCCACAATTATTTAAACAAACTACCATAAATTATCTGTTAATCTAGAGGTTTTTTTTTAATACATTGGTAATTTCTATGTTTATGCTAATTTTATGTAAATTTTACTACTTAAAACATTGTAGACTAATCATATCAATCATGTCATATAGAAAACATAGGAACAGCCACTAATATTGTGAATGTATTCCAGTTAGAAGTCACTATATTGCATTTCCTATTTTAGTTGGTTCATGGTGGCCATCTTGAATTTCATTATAATATTTCATAGATCCAGGTTAAATGGTATCTCAATCCAACGAAACAGATTGATATATTTGTAAGTAACAATGTCACCTAGACAGCTAGAAGCTGACATAATAATGTTTTGTAGAATTTTGTTGCAGTGTGTTGGTTCTACTGGCAGCCATGTTGAATGTGTTTTATATATAAGTATAATATTGAACCAAAACACTTCAAAGGTACCATACATCAATTCTTAGACATATAAAACAGGAATAACTATTCATAACATTTCATGTTTTATTATATAATGTGGTCGCGAACTTGAATTTGTAAGGATAAATAGTGAAAACATTAGCTGGTAACATATTTTTCTTTATTTCAGCATCCTCAAATTATGTAAGATCAATTGAGTTGCTAAAATGCTTTGTGCTTTTTTTTTTTTTTTTTTACAAAATACAGACTAATTGAATATTGATTACGTCAGTGTTCACACTATCCAACTTTAAAACCAAATTACTACATGTTCTACCACTAATTATATTTGTCTACATTTTTAATATGTTATTCCTGAGTAGATTCGGAACATACACTGTTAATTACATTACTTTTGCTATTTGTGATGGGTATACCATATATTTTGGCATAGATTGCATAGACTACCAGTGTAATTGTCGGGTACTCGTGGAGGCCCTACTTCGTCACCATACACCCCAAAAAATACAAGTTATGATATGGGTGTAATACAACGTAACATTACGTAACGCTATTCAGTAAATCCACCTAGACACCTGTAACGTTACCTAACGCTATTCTGTACATCCACCCACACCCCTGTAACGTTGCGTAACGCTATTCAGTAAATCCACCCACACCCCTGTAACGTTACTCAGTACATCCACCCACAGCCCTGTAAAGTTAAGTAACGCTATTCAGTAAATCCACCTAGACACCTGTAACGTATCTCTCTCTCTCTCTCTCTCTCTCTCTCTCTCTCTCTCTCTCTCTCTCTCTCTCTCTCTCTCTCTCTCTCTCTCTCTCTCTCTCTCTCTCTCTCTCTCTCTCTATTTAATACAAGCAAAGGGTTGGGGGCTATTTTTCTTCCGAACATGTTGATGATTTTACGATTAATGACTTAGGACAATTGGCACAACCTAAACATTAAAAAAAGAATCCATTCCTACTCGAGACAGGGAAGAATGCGTTTGTGTTCAGCGAACGTCGAGGTTTTTCGGTGCAAGTGGGTTACACCTAACCTTGCGGAGCACTCACTCAGGGTTTGGAGTCGGTATCTGGATTAAAATGCTCAGGCCTCAATTGGGATCCGAACCCAGTACCTACCAGCCTGTATACCGATGACCTGCCACGACGCCACCGAGGGCAGTACAATAGAGCCAAGAGAACGACCAGTAGGAGGAGAAGGCGTCCCTAGGTGGGTCAGAGTGGACCAAACCCGGCGGCTCAACCGCCAGGAGCGGTCCCTACTGCTTCAAAGAAGAAATCGAGACCGGCAGGGGCGGTTCAGGAGGGGGTGGGGGAACAAAACCGGCAGCTCAGTTGCCGGCGGCGGTGCCTTCTGCTTCGCCGCCCCCACTACTCGGAAGCAGCTGACGCCAGGAGCGGCAAAGGGGGGGGGGGCTAAGTTGTCTGCTCAACTGGCAGTGACGGCCCCTCCCCTTGCAGTTCCAGCACCGATGGAGACAGGACATGTCAAAGTGTCGTCGGCTCCAGCTAACCCACCGGCGTCTTCCACGAGTTGTTGCGACAGCTGTTGCAGAGCGGGACGCCAAGAAGAGGAAAGTGTCGGCTCAGGACTCGTCTGACACCCAAGCCACTACTTGGCAGATCGCTTGCGACAAGCTTCCTGGACGGTACCGCGAGTGTGTCAAGGGGGAGTTCACTGCTACCTCCCAACTGCCAAGCCCCTTCATCCCCAAGAGTTGGAGACCAACACCATCTGGTCAGGGGCGGTACCAGTTCCAGTACGTCGAGAAGAGTCGCACCTTCTACTTGACGTCTGAGCGGAACGGGGTGTATTGTCAAGAACTGCTGAAATCAAACATGGATAATCCAATCGTCCATCGGATTATCAGGCTGATACTTCCAGAAGATTACCCAGCCTTACTTCGGGGAAAGTGCTGTACATTGACCTGCCTCACTTCTTCCCGCGGTTCCGGGCCGATCACCCCAACATCTCGCCATGAGTTCCGCCAAAGCTTCTCCTAGGGGAGGAACCTCCTTTTTGGGGCTTAGTTGCACTTTAAATCTTTTGGACGTGGTTCAAAATTTTATGTTTATTTTTATTTTTTTGGTAAACAGTCCGACACACTTTACTTTGGCAGCCCGTCTAAATTTCTCAAATCAGCCTAACAACCTTTTGGCCGAGCACTCTAATATCATTTTTTGGATTTTAAATTGTATCCAGACATGAGTCAAATGTAGCAGCTTCCCACCCGACCCGGGCCATATATATCGGACTTTAAACTTTTAGACCTCCGTTCAAAATTTTATGTCGAAATTACTTCTGTTTTAAATATTATTAAATAGTCCGGTCCTCTCGTCTTTCTCTTATTTATGCTCCAAAGTATATAAATATTCGACCGAGCAGTCAATTCTTTTTATCTTTGGCTTGTAACTTTTTATTTAATTTGTTTTTAAATTCTATTTTTTTTTTTTTACTAATTGCTATTTTCAAGATTCCCCATACCGAGTCAGGCTCCGATCTTATCGGAGGTCGGACTTTGTATGGGTGTGTTCGAAAACCTAGTGGTATATGGGCACGTTAAATTGTTATCTATCTAAGTAAGGATCAATAATCATACAGCATGCTCATTAACCACATCACTATTATGCACTGACAGGATGCAGGGATTAATGATAGCAATGCATCCGCCCACAAATAATGGCCCAGCACCACGTACTTAACAAGGAGTCGAGCAAACAGGTGTAGTGGTCTTACACCTACCCATGGAGTCGTTAAAACTTGCTATGGGTGGGAACCGGTATCGGGCAGCGAACCCTGTACCAGCTTTATGTCGGATGGCATACCATGTCCTTTTAAAGGGACATACCCTAGTTTTAACCCGTGAAAATTAACACTAAGTTTAGTTAATCTACAAACCTGTAACACATTTGGATAAAGTTACAATTGAGTAAAACATGAGTCTGTAACTTTGAAATGGTGAAATACCCTCTAAAAGTAGACTAAAACTCGACTTTATAACTGTTACTTCTCAGACGCTCGTGCGTTTTTAAAAATATGAGAAATGCATTTTGTGATATTAAAAACAACAGGATGACCAAAAACACTTCGAATGTACGGAAATTGATAATCTAAACAATAAAATCCGAGTAAAGTATGATTTAAGTTATCAAAAGCAGTTATAATAGTCAAAAATATGCGTTAGTGTTTAAAAACTAGGGTATGCCCCTTTAAGGACAGAACCGACACGATTACAAATGATGAAGCCTTTGTAAGGGCTCATTTCGGGGCAACCAAGGGAGACGCCCAACGACGGCCATCAATAGGCTAGGTTCCAATAACGAGCTACTCTCGGCATCCAAAGTCCAAAAACAACATGTAGCCATCTTTTTCACCTTTCGGTGAACCATTCAAAAATGCGCCAAAATTCATTTATGAAAATTGTGCCATATTTCCTTTTTGACTTAATCCTACGGGATATTCAAATTCAATAGCACCAAAACAAACCCCGCCCGCTACCGAACCCGGTCGGGCTGCTTGTGCTCTCTTGTACTTGCTAGCGCTGGCAGTTCCCTCCTCTACCCATACCACCCAAACACTTGCCAGCGCTGGCAGTTCCCTCCTCTACCCATACCACCCAAACACTTGCCAGCGCTGGCAGTTCCCTCCCCTACCCATACCACCCAAACACTTGCCAGCGCTGGCAGTTCCCTCCTACCCATACCACCCAAACACTTGCTAGCGCTGGCAGTTCCCTCCCCTACCCATACCACCCAAACACTTGCCAGCGCTGGCAGTTCCCTCCTACCCATACCACCCAAACACTTGCTAGCGCTGGCAGTTCCCTCCCCTACCCATACCACCCAAACACTTGCTAGCGCTGGCAGTTCCCTCCCCTACCCATACCACCCAAACACTTGCCAGCGCTGGCAGTTCCCTCCTACCCATACCACCCAAACATTTTCCTGTACTGGACGGAGGAGCTAGCTGAGGCCGACACCTGCGCCCATGGCAGGCGTGCGCTACAGCAGATTGCTCTGAATGTGCAGGTAAAAGCGGGTTATGTCAGATATATAAATGTTTGACATCCAAATATAACCGATGATTAATAAATCAATTTGCTCTAGTGGTGTTGTTCAACAAAATAACTTTTTAACTTTTTTAATGCCAGGGTTACAATATTCATTCTGCAGATGAGACCATAAAACTAAAATTGGCCGAATTACTAAGATATCACACGTCATTAGGAAGGCGTGTACACATTTCAGACATGGCAAATTGAGACGTCCTTACATTGTCTCATGTTTCGCTTCTGCCAATTTCAAAATGGCAAAACAATCAATATTTCTAAGCGTTATATTAACATAAAACAAGTCAAGTGAGATAAAAGAAGTATTTATTTGTTAATGTAATAAAATATTAGTATAACAATATATTAGCATTAAGTCTGGCTTAACGCAATAACCATAGGTTTCTTAGACTCACTGTACACAACAATTGAACAACATAACGAATGAAATTATTTTAATATATATATATATATATATATATATATATTTATAACCCGACTCGACTAGAGAATTTCAGATTAGATATACTGTTTAAATCCGTTCTTTTAGTACAGTAAACACAAATAAATTTTAGTTTTGCGATAATAATACAAAACATGCATATTTATTTATTATTTTATTAATTAGAATTTGGAAACATAGTTCGACGTCAAATAATGACGTCATACGGCAAAAGCCTTGGTAGGATGTTACTGTGTTAAGATATCGACATATAAGTACGACATATAAATTAAGCGGAAGTTGACATTCATTCAGTTCATTCATTTCAACTTATTTTCCTGCTTATATCGAAGTAAGGTTCAAGCATTCTGTCCTGGGCACACGCCTCATCTATCTGATTGTCTGTCTAGGACAGTGTGTTAGTTGTTAGTGTTTAGTGAGAGTAAAGAGTGTGTAGTGGTCTTACACCTACTTACCGAGTCGATAAAACAAACTCGCTCTGGGTGGAAGCCGGTACCGGGCTGCGAACCCAGTACCTGCCAGCCTTAATTCCGATGGCTTAACAACGACACTACCGAGAACGGTAGTCAACATTAATTTATCGCCAAAACTGGGTCATAGCCAGATACACATACAGGCACGCGTGAACACACATAAATATACATCCTTGCATGCATACAGCATCCATCCATTCATCCGAGGCAGGACGTAGCCCATTGGTGAATAAGTCGCCTGATGTGCGGTCTGTCTAGGATCGATCCCCGTA
>NC_054710.1:50155453-50187768 GCF_016097555.1 Gigantopelta aegis
CCAGCCTGTTGACCGATGGTCTAACCACGACGCCGACGAGGCCGGTATATATGGGTTTAATGTGCACTGCTGAACACTTGTTTATCATATGATACACATTCTATGTTAAGTTTCAAAATTGTTGTTACCTTGATTTAACACTGTGTTCCATATACATTTACAGTGATGAGCGTTACTTGGTAAGTTGCCCCTGAGCCACCCCGTTTTTGTTATATATGGGTTCGACGTGCACTAATGAACAGTTGTTTATAGTATGATAAACATTCTATGTTGAGTTTCAGAATTGTGGTTCTAATCTGAATATTGAGCTGATCTTCGAATTTCGACATTTAACGGGGCGTCACGTCCAGAAAGAGTCTTCAGCCACCCTAGACTCTTCACATTACCAAATAGCGTGCACTATGGGATGGATCTGTAGAATTTCATAAACTTTCTATGTTCAGTTTCAGAGCTGCGTGACTGCAAACGAGGATGGTATAGTTATACCATGTACCATACATATGGATAGGGCGTTACCTCGAAAGATGCGCCTGAGCCACCCCGTGTTTGTTGCATATAGGTTGAACGTGCACTGCTGAACACTTGTTTATCATATGATAAACATTCTATGTTTAGTTTCAAAATTGTTGTTACCTTGATTTTACACTGTACTCCATATACAGTGATGGGGCGTTACTTGGGAAGTTGCCCCTGAGCCACCCCGTTGTTGTTATATATGGGTTCGATGTGCACTAATGAACAGTTGTTTATCATATGATAAACATTCTATGTTTAGTTTCAGAATTGTGGGTCTAATCTGAATATTGAGCTGATCTTCGAATTTCGACCTTTAACGGGGCCTCACGTCCAGAGAGTCTTGATAGTCCTGGCCCTGGGGGGTAGTCCGCATACATTTCTCTTTTAGAGAGTTAACTTAAATTTTCTTGTTCTATATGCCAAGGTCTTCAGAAAAAGTTTGGGTAACACTTCCAGGTTAAGTACGTTTTCTCAGCAGAGCACATTTATGATTTTTGGTTGGCCGCAAAAAAAGGCGAAAATGACGATATTAGAGTTTCATGCAATAAATATTATTTGACACCCATAGATGATTCATTTTGATTTGTTTCAATTGCTTGGGTGTTACTAACTATATTTTAGCATTATTCATTGCCATAAACCTGGGTTGGGGGTACACAATGACCTTATTTTACATATTTTTACCCGGAAATCGCTTTCGATTTGAAAGTAGCTCAAAGTCTAATGACTTCTCAGTCAACCAATACTGTAAGCAGAGTTCCATACATTGGCCAAAAGTGTCTTCATTAAGTGCTCAGCGCAATACAGTTTTCCATCTGATACCTCGGGTTGCTGGATGATACCCCTGGGGCCCATTGTATCCCTACCCCCTAAAATAAACACTTTTAGGGCATTTCGTCAAATGACCATATCTCCTAAAGTAAATGTCATAAGAAATTAATCTTTGTGTCTATAAATATGTTTTGATCCCTCAAAAATTGACTGGTAGCAACATAATATTAAATTATTATTATTATTATTATTATTATTATTATTATTGCACCTGTCATGTCTTGGACGTTGAATTTTCTTGCGATCTTCGTCCAGCAATTGTTAGTCCAGATCTGGTCCTTACATTGACTTAAATATTGGTTTTCTCTTACCAAGTCGATTAAAGTTTCCATTTGCTCGTGGATGAACTTTGGCTCGCCCATTGCACGAAAAATGCGGAAAAAAACCCCACAACCTAGGGTCTTCTGAAAAGTAGAAAATTAACAAATGACGATGAAAAACACACAAGGGTGGGAAATGGGTAATAATGGGTAATCGTGGGTAATATCCCCCCAATGACGTCATTTTATGGATTCCCCATGCGGTTCGAGCCGCACGGCTAGAAAAAAATAAAAATCGATACATGATCGACTTTTTTGGCCGCACGGCGAACAACTGGGTCAATGGACAGACGTCAATGCAAATCAACACATTTGATTTTTACCGCTTAGCGGTAGAAATAGCCCCGCGGGTAAAACCGGACCAATGGAAAGGCAGCCTAAAGTGTATGAACCCTGTCCTATTTCCTTTCTTCGGTATTGCGTTAGCATATGCCAAAGTCACGGTTGTTCGTGACCCGGTATGGGCGACGCGATACTCCAAAAGCTTCCTGTAGGAATCGATCATCAATCCCGGGTTGGGGGGTTGGGTGGGGGGTGGGGGGTGGGGGTGGGGGTGCGGGGGTTGGGAGTATGGGAGTTGTGGCTGTGTTAGAGATCAAGCGATCAAGCATACACGTCTTTTTTCTAGTATAACAACGTCATAATTGGGGAAGCTGAAGTCGGTTCGAATTATAGAACATTCTTCAAAATCTACGATACACATTTAGGTATATGTCCAATGATAATATGATGAATTGAGGGTGGCTTAGGGATGTAAAATAATCTAGTGAGGCTCGGAAATAAAGCACAGAGCTAAGTCTCGCCGAACTCTACAAAACAAAATGATTATATAGCAAAAGAATCAACAACAAATTAAGAGAATGATTATGATATGATAAACAGGTGTTCAGTGGTGCACATCCCGCCGATATATAACAAATACTGGGTGGCTCCGAGGAAACTTTCAACGTAACACCATACTCGTTTGCAGTCACGCAGCTCTGAAACTGAACATAAAAAGTCCAACCCATATATAACAAAACCGAGATGGCTCAGGCGCATCTTTCGAGGTAACGCCCTATCCATATATGTGGTACACGGTATAACTATACCATACTCGTTTGCAGTCACGCAGCTCTAAAACTGAACGTAGAAAGTTTATGAAATTCTAGAGATCCATCCTATAGTGCACGTTATTTGGTAATGTGAAGAGTCTAGGGAGGCTTGAGACTCTATCTGGACGTGACGCCCCGTTAAGGTCGAATTTCGTAGATCAGCTCAATATTCAGATTAGACCCACAATTCTGAAACTAAATATAGAATGTTTATCATATGATAAACAACTGTTCATTAGTGCACGTCCAACCCATATATAACAAAAACGGGGTGGCTCAGGGGCAACTTCCCAAGTAACGCCCCATCACTGTATATGGAACACAGTGTAAAATCAAGGTAACAACAATTTTGAAACTAAACATAGAATGTTTATCATATGATAAACAAGTGTTGAACAGTGCATACTCATCCCATATATAACAAACACGGGGTGGCTCAGGCACATCTTTCGAGTAACACCCTATCCATATATATGGCACATGGTATAAGTATACCATACTCGTTTGCAGTCATGCAGCTCTGAAACTGAGCATGGAAAGTTTATGAAATTCTACAGTTCCATGTTATAGTGCACGTCATTTGCTAATGTGAAGAGTCTTAAACCGGGAGCCCAGAGAGGTTTAATTAGCATTGCGAGTACAAAAGGTTTGAGACCTGGAATATGTAGGTGTGCATTATGGGACCCCCAAACGGCCATTCTTAAGTGTCATCTCCTGTACCAATCTGAGGGGCCGCCCTTCAAAATACCCCAAATGTTAAGTTTAATTAGCATGGTTTAGTACACCAATCAAACCTACACCAAAATGTTCTCTGTTGATGTACTAATTAAGATTCACCATTCATAAGTGTCAACCCCTGTACCGAATCCACTTAAGAACGGGTCAAAGGTCAACATCCACCCAATTTCAGGTTTAATTAGCACGATCGAGTACATCAACGAAACTAACGTTAATATTTCCTCTGTTGATGTACTAATTAAGATCCACCATTCTTAAGTGCGAACTCCTGTACTTAGTCCACTTAAGAACGCACCTAATTAGCACTAATTAGAAGTTTAATTAGCATGGTTGAGTACATCAACGAAACTGATGCCAAACTATTCTTTATGGTACACTGATAAAGGATCAGTGATTCGTAAGTGTTAACCCCTGTACCGAATTCACTTAAGAACGGGTCAAAGGTCAACATCCACCCAATTTTTATGTTTAATTAGCACGATCGAGTACATCAACGAAACTAACCTTAACATTTTCTCTTGGTATACTAATTAAGATCCACCATTCGTAAGTGTCATCTCCTGTACTTAGTCCATTTAAGAATGCCCCATATTAGCGCTAATTAGAAGATTAATTAGCATGATTGAGTACACCAGTGAAACTGATGCCAAAATATTCCTTAGGGTGCCCCGACTAAAGATCAATGATTCTTAAATATCAACCCCTGTACTGATTTCACTTAAGGTCAAAGGTCACAATTTGCCCAATATCAGGTTTATTAGCATTCACGAGTACATCAAAGCATTAATATATTCTCTGCTGGTATGATAAACAAGACCCGTGATTCTTAATGTCAACTCCTATAGTTAAAGGGAGGATCAACTCAAATATGAGCCTGATGTCTTGGAAAGATGCATACCCGAACGACCAACACATACTGACACTTTAAGAAATGAAAAACGCGTAATTATAGAGTTAATAAAAAACATGATTATTCCTGCTAACTGGGGCAGCCATTTTGTTTCGTTTTTGTGACGTCCGGTGGTATAGCTTGGGGCGAAGTGACGTCAGCTCCGTCCGACACCTCTGTGCACAGTATAAACAAATGCTTTAATTTACGATAAGGCGCTTCGCTTTCATCAACCTGACTTGTAAAACAACATAAATGACTTGATAGTATAATAAACTATTTAACTAAATACTAGTATATTTCAATTTGCATCAACGGAACGAAATGGAGTTATAGTATTTTACTCTTTTAAAAAATCCAAAGAAAAAAATGCATATTATTAGGCCTATTGGTAGGGTACGTTCGAGCAAAAACGACCACTCACGATACCCAAATGGTAATTTTCTTTTCTTTGGGACTACGTAATTGGTCAGTGTTGTGATTTTAGATGGGAAAGTCTACTTAATCAAGGGTTTCACAGAATTACAATAATAAAGCAGGATGGCTGATAATGTCCATTACTATTTGAGGGGTGTCCGCGCGGTTAGCACACAATACCCTGTGATCTTAATAAAAGGGGCATGCCCTTTTAGTGTGTCTAGACACAGTGTACGAGGACCGTCTAAATATACACCTGCCAATCAGGAACCACAGGTACAGGCCACGGAAAGAAAAGACCAATTAACCAAGAAAACACTCCGATTATTATTTCAGTACGTGGGATAATTTATGTACAAAACATAAGACAGTTATTTCAACACTTTGACAATGGTGGTTTATTTTGTATTGAAACATAATATATACTTGGTGCTGGCTTACTGGGATGGATACTATTACAGAACATTGCGATATATCCGCAAAAATCAGGTATGTTTTGTTTCTTCAGTTCGAAGACTAATTCCTGACGTGACACGTTAGGTATTACGTAACCACCAGCTCGCCAGAAGGCATATTCACTAGGATGGTACAAAATGGTTGAGCCTGTTATATATAATAGCCATCACATTTAAGCATTTTATTAATTAACTATACGATTATACTTGTTGATATTAAGCAATAATGTGCATTATATATAGTTGACTATGCATAACAGGGCAAATGCCTTAATTGTCACCTCCTTTCATCCACTTTCCCTTGCGAACAAATGGTCCAGTGTGGTCACTACAGTCTTGTGAGTGTCATCAACTGCTTTTGCATGAAGGCATATGTTGGTATCCGCCTCCTCGTGGTTATTTCTAAGGTCATCGACCAGATCGCACTTGAGAACTCCATCTACAACTTTGCCAGGAACTGTGGCAGTTGGATTTTGTATGATTTTGATTTCAAGGCATCACTAATGACCGTTGGTGTCTTTTGTTCAGGTCATATTATCAAAACCTCCCTGTTATCTGCTCAACATAAGCACAGGCAAGGCTGCTAGTGACGAGATTCGGGAAAGTCTGCTAGGCGTTCCAGAAAATGGACAGTCACGCCATCGAGAATGCCTACAGTCCAGCATTAGTGATCCCAACAGATTTGAAGAGAAGATAACACAATCACAGCTAAAGACCTTTACAAATGATTGTGTGAAGAATCAAAAAGCTAAAGAATAGCTGAACTTAAGGGTACAAGAGATCTTATGGGTCACCTTGTGTTACTAGCAACCAAAAGGAATCTGAACTTGCCATTCATATTTGAATATATCTGAACTTGCCATTCATATTTGAATATCCACTCATACCTGTGCCATTATCAATGTGCAGCACAGATGGAACAATGACAAAAACAGAAAAAAAGCACTCTTGCATTTATTGCAATCAAAGGTGATAGACGGGAAAGACCACCCCGAATTCATATGTGCATGCATTGTAGACGGCCAATTTCTCCTCCATACATTACCTCACTGTCTATCGCCAACTTACGGAGGACTTGCAAGAAGCATTCTGATTCAAACAATGGCATTGTCTATCATTCAAGTTCACTTCGTCTTTGACAACTACCCACAACCATCTTTGAAAGATATGGAGCAGAAGAGGAGCAGATAACAGGGAGTTTTTGATCATTCAAAACCCAACTGCCACAGTTCCTGCCAAGAGAATAGCAGGGCCATAATATGCACAGATAATTGGAAGCCGCCAGCTCTACCTTGATATTCCTGGGGAATGCTATCATTTTAAAGTTATAGATGAAGTTCTCAAGAGCGATGTGGTCGATGACCTTAGAAATAACCACGAGGAGGCGGATACCAATATATGCATTCATACAAAATCAGTTGATGACACTCACAAGACTGGGGTAAAAGGAGACACAGTCATCCGTGCGTCAGATACTGACATAGCAGTCATCATGTTGTATCACTGCAGAAAGTTTAAGTCGCCACTTTCTTTGGATGGATGTTGGTACAGCTGTCAAAAATAACCACAGATATATCAATATAACCGCTATTTACCAGATATGTGGCCCTCAGATATGTGCAGCACTACCAGGATTCCATGCATTCACCAGTAGTGACTACACTGGATCATTTGTTCGCAAGAGAAAGTTGAGACCATTTGCTAAGCTGGAAAAAAATACAGAGGTACAAAAAGCAGTTGAAGATATGGCGATTGATGCAGAAGTCAGTCATATCACACAAAATATCCTGCAAACATTTACCGCTAGCATCTATGGAGCAAAGGATACAAGCAAGAACACTCAATGCCTTTTGATATAAGATATTTTAAAAGGGTTATGGACCAAAGTCAATGACAAAGAATTCATTGGAGAAGCTGAAGGGCATAAATGCAAGTGTCATTCCACCACGTTTGGCAGAGCTTAACATGCATCTGAAACATGCATCCTTTGTTGCACAAATGTGGTTGAATGCCGATCTCACTGATATGCAACAACATCCAACAGCATCAAATGGTTGGGATTTTGACAACGGATATTATCAACCAATATGGCCTGAAGGAACACAATTAACTGCCAAAAACCGTCATTCCAGATGAAAACTAGATTGATGACGATGACAGCATCGAAGACGAAGACATGACAGTATCATCTGATGATGAGGCAGTCCTTTCTGAGGATGAATATTAAGGAAGGTGAAAGTTGTTTAGGCAAGCAATGAAATGGAACCAGACTGGAACTCAAGTTCTGTTTTGATCAATAATTTTCTTTCTGTCTGTCTGGTGACTAATCAGAATAATGAACCTTTAGTTCACATTAATAACTTAGTTTAGATTTGGGGACGCACTTTTCGTTTTGATCTAGTATGGAGTTCGATTGCATTTAGTATAATTATATTCTTTATTCATGCTGTGGTTTTGGAGAAATCCCATTTTTAATTCATGTGTTTTAGTGCAGAATCGAAAGTATATTGTGTGGCTTGCAGCTTGGACAGAATTCCCCAAAACTGATTATTCAATTCAGTGGCCATTACATCACCCAGAACCATCACCTATGGACCGTGTGAACTAGCTTGTATCTTCGGTTTGGTATACCAGGCTTTTCACTGTCCAACTAATAGTACACTCAGAATTTCACTAGACACTGGTGAAAACAATGGATCAGCGTATGTATAGCTATTACAACAGTTACTCTTGTTCATGCAAAAAGTATCGCTGCTCTAACACTCGCACTGAGAATTAAAGGCAATGAGTAGATCAAGTAAATGTAATCTTTCATTGTTCAAATGGGGAAATAGTCATATTATCAGATTCATATAATAGTACAATAAAATAGAAACTATTTAGTTATATTAATAATACATTTTCATTTCACACTCATTGCATTTAAAGTGGACTAACTACAGGAGTTGACATTAAGAATCACGGGTCTTGTTTATCATATCAACAGAGAACATATTAATGTTTTGATGTACTCATGAATGCTGATAAACCTGATATTGGGCAAACTGTCATTGATCCTTAGTCGGGGTATCCTAAGGAATATGTTGGCATCAGTTTCGTTGATCTACTCAATCATGCTAATTAATCTTCTAATTATCGCTAATTAGGGGCATTCTTAAGTTGACTAAGTACAGAACTTGACACTTAAGAATGGTGAATCTTAATTAGTACATCAACAGAGAACCTTTTAAAGGGGCATTCTTGAGTTTGCTGCATTTTTTAAAGATATTGTTGACTAATTAAATCGTACGTACGAAATTATTTGAGGACAAAATCCAGTTTGAGCTTCTTACAAATATTAAGACGACCAGAAACACATTGAATATACAGATACTGATATTCTAAACAAGAAAAAATATATAATATGTAAGTTTAATCATAGAAATATTTTATTAGTCAGAAACATCTTAAAATGCAGGAAACTCAGGAATGTCCCTTTAACGTTAGTTTCGTTAACGTACTCAGTCGTCCTAATTGAACCTGGAATTTGGTGGATTTTGACATTTTACCCGTTGTTAACTGGATTCAGTACAGGGGTTGACACTTAAGAATCACTGATCCTTAGTCATGGTACCCTAAATAATATTTTGGCATCAATTTTGTTGATGTACTCAACCATGTTAATTAAACTTCTAATTAGTGCTAATTAGGGGCGTTCTTAAGTGGACTAAGTACAGGAGTTGACACTTAAGAATGGTGGATCTTAATTAGTATATCAACGGAGAAACTATTAACGTCAGTTTCGTTGATGTACTCGATCGTGCTAATTAAACTGAAATTGGATGGATTTTGACCTTTGACCCGTTCTTAAGTGGATTCGGTACAGGGGTTGACACTTAAGAATCACTGATCCTTAGTCAGGATACCCTAAATAATATTTTAGCATCAGTTTCGTTGATGTACTCAACCATGCTAATTAAACTTCTAATTAGTGCTAATTAGGGGCATTCTTAAGTGGACTAAGTACAGGAGATGACACTTAAGAATGGTGGATCTTAATTAGTACATCAACAGAGAACATTTTGGTGTAGGTTTGATTGATGTACTCAGCTATGCTAATTAAACTTAAAATTTGACGTATTTTGAGGGGCGGCCCCTCGGATTGGTACAGGAGATGCACTTAAGAATGGCCGTTTGGGGGTCCCACAGCCCACACCTACATATTCCAGGCCTCAGACCTTTTGTACTCGCAATGCTAATTAAAACTCTCTGGGCTCCCGGACTATCTAGTGTGGCTCATAGTATAGGCTCTAGGGGATAGTTTGCGTGCATTTCTCTTTTAGAGATTTAACTTAAATGTTCTTGTTCTGTATGCCAATGCCGTCAGAAAAAGTTTGGGTAACACTTCCAGGTTAAGTACGTTTTCTCAGCAGAGCACATTTATGAGTTTTGGTTGGCCGCCAAAAGGCTAAAATGATGATATTGAAGTTTCATGCAATAAATAATTATTTGACTCCCATAGATGATTCATTTTGATTTATTTCAATTGTCTATGGGTTTACGGCCAATAACAATTTCTACGACACATCAGGAACTTTTAACTCTGCGTTAAAAGCTTCCGATGCGCCCTACGGCGAGGAAAGAATGCTAAGGCGCCCGCTGTGAGATTTTGCAAATGTTCCCAAAAATTTTGCCCCTTATCCCTGTAGAATTAGAGACTCATCTCAAGACTGAGGACTATGAATATACACATCAGAGAAACTTGTCATTTGTTATAGACATCATGGCCACTGTTCGTAAGGTTCGTTTAACTAGCCTTTCCAACTGTCAGGATCTCCTCTGAGTTTTCATGTCATTTTCTGATATTTATCGTCAGTTTGGCTGATGCGACTATGTGTTCGACATGTACTTGGATGACCCGTCAGTAAAGGACAATGAGAGAAGGAAGCGCACCAACACTGTACCAACTGAACACAGTTCCATCGAACCAGGAACACCTCTAACAAAACAGACTTTCTGGCGTTCAAACAACAACACACTTCTTCTGTCTTCTGGAGAAACTAATCCGTCGTCATCTTCGTGGAAATACTTCTGAATCTCGGTAATACTCTATTGTACTCCACCAGGTAAAACGAAAAGATATTCAGCCCTCTCTACAGCCATGATTCGCAATGCTGAGCATTATTTGGTGAAGGTGCTGATATACCACAAATGCTATATCACATGTTTCTGTGACCTCCATGCAGGTTTTAGATTTCAGTAAAGGCAGCTTTCTCGACAACCTGCTCCTGACCAGTCATGGTCTGTCTCATATCCAGCGTGCGTTCTATAATACCGATACCACCATGCATACCTTGCAGAGCCATCTCGACCCTGAAACTGTTGAATCACTGAAACCGCAATATTGTGGCTTTGAGTACGGCCAAGGTCAACTAATGCCTGCAACATCGTAGAAAATCCTTGCTCATGTCATAAATGTATCAGTTCAATTTGCCCTTACAGGATGGCTGAGGTCAAATGTTTCAAATTCTCTCTGTGCAAGAAAACTTCACTCACAGGGCTAGCTCTGGCACTCGCCAAATTGTCCAATTGCGAATTTTATTTTAATTTGGCGAAACAATTTCATGTAATAATTGATTTTTTAAAATAAAATAACTGTCGATTTCTGCAATTTTAATAGACAATTTCGCGAAATATTTTGCTCACCCAGAGCTAGCCCTGACTCAATTCATGTAAAAAATGTAATTGTCTGATAAGTTTAGCTTGAGTTCTGCAGTATTTTGGTATGTTTGAAACTTTTGCAATAATAATGTAATAATTTCACTTGAAATGTTCTTCTGTATACGAAGTTATGTCTAATTCAGTATTCCGCGGCCCTTTTGGACGCCATCTAGAAATTATGCTAATTAGGTCAACTCCAAAAAAGTCACAGTAATGGTATTATACAGGCCCGTAGGAACGGGGGGGGGGGGGGGGGGGGGGGGGTGAAGTTGGGGACGGGGTGCACGTGCCCCTCCCGCTTGTGAGCCTTTTATTCACACATTAATGTTTGCCATTGTAACATCTGATATAGTTTGTACTCGATCCGTCAGTGCCCCTCCACCCCACCCCACCCCCCAACTCCCAAAGTCATTCCTACGGGCATAGAAAATTCATAAACACAACCATCATACCACAAAGTTGCAAAGTACATCTAGGCTACCAGTGAGGGATCCACAATGTGCTAATTTACAAACCCTTAATAGCATTCATGTTACAAATCGTTTTTGTTTATTCCTTAAAATGACCGATATCGGGTCTAACTTGATAAATTAACTTAAAATGGAGGAAGATGGATGTCACATGACCTCACACTTGCCAGATCAACATTTAATTGTGGAGGGGGTTAGTGTGGAAAGAGAGGGGGGGAGTATTCAACAAGTGATGTCGGCCTCAAAATAACCTCCTTCTCCTCCCTCAAAAACATGGACGTAAAACGAATCCATTCTAGTAAACAAAAATGTAACACGATACAGTAAACAGGAAACGGTAATAATAATAATAATAATAATAATAATAATAATAATACGTAAAATGTCCCAGCCCTTATACATACATCTAGTCACTTGACCCGAATACAATCGATCTGAATGTTTATCATTATAAATATTTTCAAAATTCCCAATCAAAAGGGAACAACTGCTTTGGGTATTTATTCTGATGTAAATTTGTTTTAAAATGATTGCCTAAATATAGGGCGGTCTGGTACACGTGACAGGAGTAGGCTCATATTCATTGAAGGGGTGGATACGAAATTCACGCACTTAGTTCAATGCATCTAAAATCTAGACCTACATTTGTTGTTTCTTCGCTTGCAATCAATTTCCCATTAAATCATATATAAATGATAAAATTCGCACGTTTTCATCACACAAACTGTTTCAAACAGAATAGCAGCAAAAACACTAAATTGTTCGAGAAAATAATTTCTGAGTATCTAGATTAACAGTTTTTAGAGGGAGCATACCCCGGGTCCCTCCCTGAGATATCGATCCCTTCGGCAGCTCGATTCATTTGTCTTGGGCAAAATCGAACCTGCCTTTAAAAAAACAACCCAAAACAAACATAAAACCCCCAACTATTTTAAGCCTGACCACTCTCAATATGGCTCCAGTGGGCCTGTATATAATAAATATGTTGAACAAATTCTGTCACAGTTACTATTTCTGGCCCTAGGAACCGTGAGGGGTCGGGGGAGGGGGCTAAGCCCCCCCCCCCAACATGGTGGGAAAATGTACCGGTTTTTGTCTTACTTCATAGAAAGAAAATGTCTTTTTGTCAAAACACACTTCAGATTTCGTTCCTACTGGCCTGAACATACGTAGCATAATTTTCAGCAACATTTTTATTCCGCAATATTGAATTATATATATATATATATATATATATATATATATATATATATATATATATATATATATATATATATATATATATATATATACATACATGAAAAGGAATTAATAAATATTGCTATAACAAACATGCATTTATATTGTTGTTACATTGCTGTTGTATTAGTCACTATTGTAGCTGCAACAACATAATTTCCAATTGTCATACTCATCCAATCAGCTCATGAACAAAATACATGTATACTGCTTGAAATAAAAACTGTTTTTAATATCTTTTATTGTCGTTACAGGTGACATTCTGCGAAGAAAATGGAGGAACAAAAGAGATGCTTACAAGAAAAACAAACGTCTTCTTGAAACTAAAAAGAGCGGATCCTGTGCGTCCAAGGTGACGAAAATTATGTTCTACGATGACTTATCATTCCTTGACCCATACATTGCAGATCAGTTATCATTCCTTGACCCATACATTACTGATCAGTTATCATTGCTTGACCCATACATTGCTGGTCAGTTATCATTCCTTGACCCATACATTGCTGGTCAGTTATCATTCCTTGACCCATACATTGCTGGTCAGTTATCATTCCTTGACCCATACATTGCTGGTCAGTTATCATTCCTTGGCCCATATATTGCTGGTCAGTTATCATTCCTTGACCCATACATTGCTGATCAGTTATCATTCCTTGACCCATACATTGCTGATCAGTTATCATTGCTTGACCCATACATTGCTGGTCAGTTATCATTCCTTGACCCATATATTGCTGATCAGTTATCATTCCTTGACCCATACATTGCTGATCAGTTATCATTGCTTGACCCATACATTGCTGATCAGTTATCATTGCTTGACCCATACACTGCTGATCAGTTATCATTGCTTGACCCATACATTGCTGGTCAGTTATCATTCCTTGACCCATACATTGCTGATCAGTTATCATTCCTTGACCCATACATTGCTGATCGTAGGTAAGTGCTTGCTCACTGAATCCCTGGCGAGTTAGTGTTAATTGGCGCAATAATAATGTAATAATAATAAGAACAATATGCATACTTTAACTTTCAAAATGAAACATGTAAAACCAGCAACTTGTAATTTGATTTTATAATACATTTAGAAATATATACTGAGAGAAAGAAATAAGGGTACACTTGGTATTGTAGAGCAAACTGCATTCACTGTTTAGCGTCGTAATGTCTAAAGTACAAATATGTAATGTGAGACTGAATGTTAGTAATGTGAGATTGAATGTCAGTAATTTGAGATTGAATGTTAGTAATGTGACATTGAATGTTAGTAATGTGAGATTGAATGTCAGTAACAGTGATAACTTCCTTAATACTATAGATGAGGGTGTTGTTTGCAGTTACTATTTGCTGTTATTGTTGGTGTGATCCAATATTTCTTTCTATCAGTATATTTAATTTGTTTATTTAAAAGTCTGCTTGCTTCTGGATGCAACTGATTCACATATAACAATGTCAAATAACTGTGTAATATCAATACTTTGATTTACAGCACAGTCAGCAATGTACCGCAGAGGCAATCAGAGCCTCACATCAGTGAGGAAGAAGAAGTGGATGGTGATGACGAAGATATTAGTCCTATATTGCCCACGTCTGATGAAGAGCATTCTGACTTAGAGTCTGCATTGAGGTAAGACATATATCTTGAATCACGGAGTCCTCTCTTGACATAATCGGCCTGCCATGGCCGTGGATATGTTGCAAAGTATTCTTTCAGTGTGTCCCTGGTGTTGGCTGCCTCAGTAGTTCCCGAGTGCCAAGTGAACGTAGACCCTCTAAACAATCTAAATCATTTGGTTGTTGACCATCAATCAATTTTGTAGCCAGTGCAGGGGTTGATTCTTTTTGCAACATATTGTGAAAGATTATTGAGGCTTGGATAATAGAATTAACAGAGTCTGGTAACACTGCCATTTTGGTGTGATACACACGCCATCTAGCTGCCAAAATTCCAAAGGCACACTGTACCATCCTTCGTGCTCTTGAGTGCCTATACTTATAGGCTTGTTTCTCCTCAGTGCAGATACGTCCAGGATAGGGTCGCATGATATGTCGCTGCAATGGAAACGCTTCATCTCCCACCACAACATAAGGGACGGGACCAAACTCTTCAGCTCCTTTAATAGGAGCATCATCTGGCAGGTTGAGAGCATTGGGAGGCAACAATGCTTGGCCTAGCTGTGAATGGGAGAATATGCCTGCATCTGATTGCTTCCCATATGAACCGATATCAACACATATAAATTTGTATGAGGCATCGACCAAGGCCATCAGAACCACTGAAAATGTACCCTTGTAATTGTAAAATAGGGATCCACTCTGATATGGTGCGCGTATGACTACATGTTTTCCATCGACAGCTGCAATGCAATGCGGGTAGTTCCACCTCTTCTCGAAGTTTGCAGCGATCTCCACCCAGTCTGTAGAGGTGTGTGGCATGCTCATAACAACTGGCTGCAAGGTCTGCCAAATGGCAGAGCACACCTCAGGTACTACTTTCGATACGGGTGCCAAACCCACACGGTACTGAGTAGCAAGAGATGTATATGTTTCCCCGGTGGCCAATAATCTGATATAGAAATACTAATACATTTATACATAAATAGCAAGGGAATAAGAAAAGTCAGCAACATGTAATTTAGCATTTAATAAATATATTATAGCCACAACACTAATGTTTAAATTTCTGTTTTCAGTAGTCCAATGCCCAAGAGAAGGAATGCCCGCATTACAGCACCTACTCCATCCACATTATCATGTGTGAGTTCCATCTCCTCAACACCCAGGAGAAAGAAAAAGAGTCAATCGGAAACAATTGATAAGTTAGATGTTTTGCTTATGGAAATGTCCAAACAGATGAACTCCACTGATGAAGAAATACGAAAGGTGACGGCAAACATAGAGGCCAGAACACCTGAAGATGACTTCTTCGTGATGATTTCTCGACGGGTTCGAATGATGTCTGCAAATACCCAACTGTGGACGGAGAACCAGGTGTGGGACTTGTATATGCAAGCGAGGAGGAAGGATCAGGCTGGCATGCCCGTCATGGGCGCCAACACTAGGCCAGCTATGATTAACGCAAAATAAACACCCGCATTCATGCCCAGGCAATACTCGCAAACCCAACATGTTCACATTAACCACACAGACAACACACAGACCACTCAGACACTGACACAGCTACAAACACCAACGCATCACTCACAACAACAGCACCCAGTAAATACAAAAACTGAGAGAAGTGCTTTTGACATGATTGCAAGGTCAATGAATATATATAATGAATAAATAAATCAAAATACTCAATACTCATTACATATTTATCTTTATATTTTCGAAGTATTTTCTTCTTTTCTTTCATCAATCAATTCTTAAAACCTATCTGTCATAAAAGACACAGTTTTTAAAAGACAAAGGCACTAATTCTGGATCCGCCACTAAATATAGCAGAAAGTGAGATAAATGGCCGTTAACTGTCCGTCATGAAAGGAAATGCGTAAACAAAATATTAATTGAATGAAATTTAGATAATTAGTTTAAAACCAAAACATTTACAGCAGCAGTATCCGGAATATTTTTATTATTTAAGCATATAGTACAGAAAATCCAATTACGTTTGGTGCATATATGACGCCGCACTTCGCACTGGTTTCACTACGCTGGCTTATCCAGGTCAAAAACAAAGCCAGTATTTTGAAAGTGGAACACTTTTGACGGGCTCGTACCGATCTCGGTTTTCATTGGCTTATCACAAGTATAGAATTTAACTGTCTTGATTGAGGGGTCGTCTCATATCTCCAAAACATTTTATATCCATAGAGGTATGGTACAACGCCTTTCCAGGGGTCGGTGGGTGGGGGATTTGCTTTGAAAATTTGACAGTGGCCAGCTGTTGGCATACGTGTTACATGTAAGGGGGTGTTACTAATTACGTAACGCTCTAGGGGTAGAGGAAGAGGGTACTGTGTTCGATTTACGTAACAGTTTCAAGACTATATGCTATTTGTATTCATTACTTATACCTAAAAAGGTGGGGTTTTTTGGAAATGCACGGTCAGTCTATGATCGATCCCCATCGGCGGGTATATAAAATACCATGGTATGTGATATCCTGTCTGTGGGATGGTACATATAAACGATCCCTTGCTAAAAACAAATGTAGCGCGTTTCCAAGGCGCGTGTGCAGGGATTTCAGCAGGATTGGGGTTATAGACTGTGTTGAGCGAAGTTTATATGGGACCATGCTCCCCCCAAAAATACATTTCAATTTGACGATATCCGTTGATAGTGAACACACACAACTTTTTAAAAAGTGCATTTGAGCTTGTATTTCACATCTGTACATGATGTTATAATATGGTAACCAGAAAATGTAACTTTACATTTATTGCTTAAGTATATAATGAAGTTTGAAATGTAAGGAAACACCAGGGGCAGATCCAGAATTTGTGAATAAGAGTAGGCCGCTACGAAATATGGGTGGGGTACTTTGAAAAACGATAGGGACCATTCTGTATAATTGGCGATATCGATAAAAAATAATTGTACCAAATAAAGAAGACAAGCCTTCTTTGACCTCTCTACAATCATACCTAATCATAACTGAATTCATTTTAAATTTGTAGTGTGAATATGTTTTGTGATACTAAGATGAAACTTTAAATTATAGAAATTGCAGAGTACACTTGCTCTTTAATTGAATTTATTCCAGTAATATTAATTACTAGGAGGCGAAAATGTTTTGTTATTGTTTTAGATATTGTCGCTTTCAGATGAGGGTGGAGGTGACTTCATATTGATTGATTTTGTTTGACCGCGCTCTGCACGGTCTCTTTTTGATGTTTCTTTGTATTGATATCTTGAATATGTGAGGGACCGCTATTTGTAGGGTCCCTCGACTCTTGTTTGATTTTGATCATTGGAATTTATTGTTTCTTCTGTGTGCCATTGTGCCTTATGCTAAATTAATCTCATGCCAAAATTAAGGTACGGGTAAAAATAAAAATGTAAATAGTCGTCAGTGTTTGTCACTTGGTAGTAGTAGTGTCTAGAATAACAGTGTTTATACGTTTTATCGGTAACAACCATGCAGACCCGTAATGATCGTAAGGTTAGGGTTTAAGTGTGTATGTCTAGTCTCTTACTCTTTCCAAATAGCCGTAATGATCGTAAGGTTAGGGTTTAAGTGTGTATGTCTAGTCTCTTACTCTTTCCAAATAGCCGTAATAGGGTTTAAGTGTGTATGTCTAGTCTCTCTTTCCAAATAGCCGTAATTATCGTAAGGTTAGGGTTTAAGTGTGTATCTCTAGTCTCTTACTCTTTCCAAATAGCCGTAATGATCGTAAGGTTAGGGTTTAAGTGTGTATGTCTAGTCTCATACTCTTTCCAAATAGCCGTAATTATCGTAGGGTTAGGGTTTAAGTGTGGATGTCTAGTCTCATACTCTTTCCAAATAGCCGTAATGATCGTAAGCTTAGGGTTTAAGTGTGTATGTCTAGTCTCATACTCTTTCCAAACAGCCGTAATGATCGTAAGGTTAGGGTTTAAGTGTGTATGTCTAGACTCATACTCTTTCCAAACAGCCGTAATGATCGTAGGGTTAGGGTTTAAGTGTGTATGTCTAGTCTCTTACTCTTTCCAAATAGCCGTAATGATCGTAAGGTTAGGGTTTAAGTGTGTATGTCTAGTCTCCTACTCTTTCCAAATAGCCGTAATGATCGTAAGGTTAGGGTGTAAGTGTGTATGTCTAGTCTCATACTCTTTCCAAATAGCCGTAATGATCGTAAGGTTAGGGTTTAAGTGTGTATGTCTAGTCTCTTACTCTTTCCAAATAGCCGTAATGATCGTAAGGTTAGGGTGTAAGTGTGTATGTCTAGTCTCATACTCTTTCCAAATAGCCGTAATGATCGTAAGGTTAGGGTTTAAGTGTGTATGTCTAGTCTCTTACTCTTTCCAAATAGCCGTAATGATCGTAAGGTTAGGGTTTAAGTGTGTATGTCTAGTCTCTTACTCTTTCCAAATAGCCGTAATAGGGTTTAAGTGTGTATGTCTAGTCTCTTACTCTTTACAAATAGCCGTAATGATCGTAAGGTTAGGGTTTAAGTGTGTATGTCTAGCCTCGTACTCTTTCCAAATAGCCGTAATGATCGTAAGGTTAGGGTTTAAGTGTGTATGTCTAGTCTCTTACTCTTTCCAAATAGCCGTAATGATCGTAGAGTTAGGGTTTAAGTGTGTATGTCTAGCCCCTTATTCTTTCCAAATAGACGTAATTATCGTAGGGTTAGGGTTTAAGTGTGTATGTCTAGTCTCATACTCTTTCCAAATAGCCGTAATGATCGTAAGGTTAGGGTTTAAGTGTGTATGTCTAGTCTCATACTCTTTCCAAATAGCCGTAATGATCGTAGGGTTAGGGTTTAAGTGTGGATGTCTAGTCTCATACTCTTTCCAAATAGCCGTAATGATCGTAAGGTTAGGGTTTAAGTGTGTATGTCTAGTCTCATACTCTTTCCAAATAGCCGTACTCCACTTAAGTAATGATCGTAGGGTTAGGGTTTAAGTGTGTATGTCTAGTCTCTTACTCTTTCCAAATAGCCGTAATGATCGTAGGTTAGGGTTTAAGTGTGTATGTCTAGTCTCTACTCTTTCCAAATAGCCGTAATGATCGTAATAGCCGTACTCCACTTAAAATAGTAATGATCGTAGGTTAGGGTTAGTGTGTATGTCTAACCCCGTAGTGTGAAGCCGTGTCTCGTAGGGTTACTCTAAGTGTGTAGCCGTACTCCACTTAAGCCGTGATCGTAGGGTTAGGGTTTAAGTGTGTATGTCTAGTCTCATACTCTTTCCAAATAGCCGTACTCTAGTCTCTTACTTTTAAGTAATGATCGTAGGGTTAGGGTTTAAGTGTGTATATGCCTCGTCTAGCCGTAATGATCGTAAGGTTAGGGTACTAGTCTCTTTCTTTCCAAATAGCCGTAGAGTTAGGGTTTAAGTGTCCTAGCCCCTTATTCTTAAGTAATGATCGTAGGGTTAGGGTTTAAGTGTATATGTCTAGTCTCATACTCTTTCCAAATAGCCGTACTAGGGTTAGGGTTTAAGTGTGTATGTCTAGTCTCATACTTAAGTAATGATCGTAGGGTTAGGGTTTAAGTGTGTATGTCTAGACTCATACTCTTTCCAAATAGCCGTAATGATCATAAGGTTAGGGTTTAAGTGTGTATGTCTAGTCTCATACTCTTTCCAAATAGCCATACTCCACTTAAGTAATGATCGTAGGGTTAGGGTTTAAGTGTGTAAGTGTATGATCGTAGGGTTAGGGTTTAAGTGTGTATGTCTAGCATCTTATTCTTTCCAAATAGTCTAGTCTCGTACTCTTTCCAAATAGCCGTACTCCACTTAAGTAATGATCGTCGGGTTAGGGTTTAAGTGTACATGTCTATTGTCCGAACCAAATTGTTAACAACTACGAAAAATTACTCTCCTACCTTTAATTGCCGTTAGATTTCCTCCATAGTTTGTCCAGACAGAAATCTTGAAAAAACCATACAGTGACACAGATTCCACATGCCAGATGATAACTATGTCACCTATATCGACTTCGCTGAGAGCGCATAGGGCAAAAAGCATGTAATTTTGTGCTAGCTGCCATTTTGACTTTTTATGGAATATTCTTCAAGAGGGGTGAAAGGATAGGACTTAATCTAACAACGTCATAACATGTTATGATATAAAAGCAAACGTGATGACGCCATATTATTATTTATTATTATTATTATTTATATTTTTTAATGACACCACTAGAGATCATTGATGTCATATTAATTATGTCACATACTTTGGAGGCTTTCACCCCTCTTGAAGAGTATTCAATAAAGAAGCAACATGGCAGATGGCAGAAAACTGCATGTATTTTTCCCATGCAATCTCAGTAAAGACGATATCGTCGACATCGTTGCAGTCTCGTGTGTGGAATCTGTATATTTGTAGTGGTTTCTTTGCGATTTGTATCAGGACAAACTTTGGAGGAAATTTATAACGGCAATTAAAGGTAGGAGAGTAATTTTTTGTAGTTGTTAACAAATTGGTTCTGACAATAGTCTCTTACTCTTTCCAAATAGCCGTAATGATCGTAGGGTTAGGGTTTAAGTGTATATGTCTAGCCTCGTACTCTTTCCAAATAGCCGTACTCCACTTAAGTAATGATCGCAGGGTTTAAGTGTATATGTCTAGTATTGTAGTCTTTTCAAATAGCCGTGCTGCAATTAATTAAAGTATCGTTCTGTTTACAAATAGCCGTGCTTCATTTAATGGTCGTAGCTTTAAACCGGCCGAGCACGGCGTGTATTTCAGCTACCGTAAGTAAAATTACTACCCCCCCCCCCCCCCCTACACACACACACCCTAAAAAAAAACCCAAACAAACAAAAAGAAAAGAAAAAAAACCCGAATGAAAAATAATAAATAATACTAATAATAAGATAAAGCTAACTAAATGAATAAGTAAATATACAAGTTGTTTAATAGGCTAAATAATGCATTACGCCCTCCCCCAAAAAAACAAACAAACAAAAAAACAACAACATAATAATAATAATAAAAACTAATAATAAAAACACAGCCGGTTCTTTTTTTCCAGGAAGGATAGGGTTCCCGGAAACGTCATTTATAATAGAAAAAAAGTTTTACATTGATTTATTATTTAGTTATTCATAATAATAATAATAATAATAATAATAATAATATAATAATAATATTATTATTATTATTATTATTATTATTATTACATTACCCATTGTTGTGTCGCGCATTGTACATAGTTTTTAAACAGGGATCCAATGACGTCACTTTTGGCGGGTTGGAAGAAAACTGTTTAAAATGTTTTCATCATTTTATTTTGAGGTGAGTGTATTCAATCAATTTAAATAGAAAAAAGAGGTTCATGTTTTTTTTATAGTTCCAGAATGATATTATTATATTTAAGTGGCACATAATTAATTTAGTTTAAAGAGATTAAACAGACTGACTGAGAAACGTTACAAAAGAAAAGTCAGCCTCCATTTGGATGTTGGTAAAATGCGGTCCGGACCGTAACGGAACGGAACCAGATACCTATTGCATGGTTTTTTCGTTTTTGTATTTTGTATTACATTATATGACATGGCATGACATTATATTATATTATAATTATTATATTATATCAATTCTAATTGAATTTATTATTCTTTTTTCCCTTGTTTCCCTGTTAAAAATGACTGTTAATATCCCAGTTAAAATATTTGAAGAAAAAACCCAAGACAAAACAAAACAAAAACATCAACCATATAACGTACCCCAAAATAGTGCATTCATTTCTTTTCCTTAAATGTGAAATTCGCCGCTGTAACATGGGTCATTTGCACGTAAAACGTACTGTTACACACCTAATAGCCATTGTTTAAAATATGTCGTAAAACGAAATATTGCTTTCGTTTCCGAAAGCATTTAGTAAATCATAATACACTAAATTGTAAACTGCAAGAATTGTTGCATCTTATGAGGTGTGTAAGACAAAGCTCGGTGCTAGAACATAACGCAGTCTAGACAATGGCAACTCAGGCATTGAAATAAGTCGAGAACGGTCGTTCAGGTTACCGGGAGGTTACCACATGTTAGAAAAGTCGAGAATGGTGTTTCGTTCTCGATAAAAAAATTTCAACGAATGGTAGTTTTGTTTCCGAACGTAAACCAGGCAATGCATTCAGGACTTCTGCGTTTCATTTTCTCGTCAGGAATGCATCGATGTTCGCGCGCAAGTCACTCCGCGTTTAAGCAGCGTCCACTAGATGAATTTATGTCCGCGTTTTGTTTTCTCGTACAAAATTGCACCGATATTCGTGCGCACTTGTGTAATTGCAAAGCAATTTTGGCAATCCGCGTTTAAGCAGCGCCCACTAGTTAAATTTACTTCCGGATTTCGTTTCTCGTATCCATGTTCGCGCGCACGGTTACAATTTCAGAACGACTGCGTAGTAGTAATTCTAACTTTCATATAGTTGTGGAAACCTATAGGTTACCAGACTATATTTTGTGGTAACCTGTAAATGAGTTACCAGACACAATGCTTATTTCGATGCCTGGTAACAGAAAATTGCTACCGAAAAAATGTACAGACAATTAAATACGGGTTCATATTTGACATTTAAAAAAAATCCAATGACTTTTTATAAGGCAATTTAGAGTGCGTGCGGTACGTATATGTGTGTGTGTGTGTGTGTGTGTGTGGTGGGTGGGGGGTGGGGGTGGAAGGAAGGACGCACTCAACTCATTTTATTTACGGTTATATGGCGTCAGACATATGGTTAAGGACCACACAGATATTGAGATGAAACTGGCTGTCGCCACTTCAAGGGCTACTCTTTTCGATTAGCAGCAAGGGATCTTTTATATGCACCATCCCACAGACAGGGTAGTACATACCACTGCCTTTGATATACCAGTCGTGGTGCACTGGCTGGAACGACAAATAGCCCAATGGGCCCCCCGACGGGGATCGATCCCAGACCGACCGCGCATCGAGCGAGCGCTTTACCACTGGGCTACGTCCCGTCCCATGTGGGGGTGGAGGTGTTTTGGAGTGTATAATGTTTACACACACACACACACACACACACACACACACACACACACACACACACACACACACACACACAGATATATATATATATACAGTAGAATCTCATTGGCTCGAACGCCCAACGGTCGAACCTACCGGTATTCTCGAAGCAAGAACAATGTCCCGATTTTTTTCTGTATTAAACCCTTTTATTTTGGTGCTGATTGGTCGAATACCCCTAGGGTCGAACAGAAGCTTTCTCTCGAACCAGTTTATTAGTCCGAACTGTAAAATTAAACATATATAGCTCGAACGACTAAGTCTATCCGAAGAAATACAAAAAATTATTTATATTTATTTACGAATTTTTTATTGACCCTTTCACGTCAGTCACAAAGTAAGTTAATATAAATTCGGAAGTGGAACGAATTAATCCTAGATCATATGCCGGCTTCTCATGTTGTTTATTTAGCACCTATCTTTCTAGTGCAGATAATAGTACTACGATAATCGTGAGCTGAATGAACCTTGCATGTAACACCAATCAATTGGTGAGCCTAGTTAGGCCTCGCCGGTTTACTTTAATCATTTTAATCGCTACTCTACGCATGAGCGTCGGTATATTTTGTTTTTAACTTGTAATACAGGAGAGATTGTTGTGATTGCAACAATAAAAGGTAAAGGGCCTCCGCCTGTGCTTCATGCACTTTCATTCTTTTCTCAACGTTGTCAATATGTCGCAAAAGATTCTACAACAGCATAATAAAGAACAATTTTTTAAATTAATAAATATTTATAAATACAGACTACCAGTGTGTTTGTTATTTGTTTATTTAACGGTGATAAATAATAGTTACAGATATGTATCTCATCCGACATTTGAAGGCGACTTCGTTACTCATCGGACCATCTCGCCCAAGCCAGTTTTACGGAAATATGTGAGGTATTCCGATTGGTTTTTGTGTTACAGAAGCACCCGACAACGGTCGAATGCATGGTTCGACCTACCCGATGGGTCGAACAGACTTTGATGCACCGACAGTCTTCGAGCCAATGAGATTCTACTGTATATATATATATATATATATATATATATATATATATATATATATATATTACATTCCTGGTGTGCTGGAATGTTCTATTATTTCTGAGAGAGAGAGAGAGAGAGAGAGAGAGAGAGAGAGAGAGAGAGAGAGAGAGAGAGAGAGAGAGAGAGATTATGAGAGAGAGCGTGCGTGCGTGCGTGCGTGCGTGCGTGCGTGTGTGTGTGTGTTATTAAACGACGAGCCTAACAGAAGACCAAGAGAGGAAACCCGCTGTCGCCACTCAATGGGCTACTCCTACCAACAAAGCAAGGTTTTTTTTTTTTATATTCACTTACCCATAGATAAGACAGTACATACAATGGCCTTTCATATACTAGTCGTGGGACGGGAGTAATTTTTTTAAATAATGAGAAGATGCGGGGTAGGGTAGGAAATGTCCCATACATAATTGTAAGACTAATAATGATTTGAAAAATAAAGCGGGTCCGGTTATGACTACACACAGAGATAAACAATGAATTTCCGCAGTTCATATATGATTTGTCTATTTTATTCTTGAGAGAGATGGTAATGCGTCTTAAATATATGGACACTTCGCCATATAAAAGGGGCAGTGAATTAGGGCTCCCTAACTCTAAATCACCCAATGTTTTCCCGGGGAAAAAAATAAAATAAATAACATTGAAAATAAAATAAAATAAAGTATGGTAAGGTGAGGTAAGGTAAGGTAAGGTAAAATAAAATAAATGATACATCACAAACTGACCCCCCCCCCCCCCCCCAAAAAAAAAAACCCCACTCTTACCAAAATATTTGTTAAAGCGTAATAGTAGTGGTAGTAGTAGTAGTAGTACGTAGTACGTAGTAATAGTAGTCGTAGTAGTAGTAGTAGTAGTATAGTAACATAGTATAGTAGTAGTAGTAGTAGTAGTAGTAATAGTAGTAGTAGTAGTAGTAGTAGTGGTGGTAGTAGTAGTAGTAGTAGTAGTAGTAGTAGTAGTAGTAGTAGTAGTAGTAGTAGTAGTAGTAGTAGTAGTAGTAGTAGTAGTAGTAGTAGTAGTAGTAGTAGTAGCAGCAGCAGCAGCAGCAGCAGTAGCAGCAGCAGTGGCAGTGGACGTGGCTGCAGAAGTGGTCGTATTTTTTTGTTTCATCTGAAAACGTACATAAATCGTATTCGTAAAATATTTTTAAAAATCGCAACACCCCCTTCCCCAAAGAAACCGAAAAACAACAAAGAGCAAAAAAACAACAACAACAAAAACAATGTGCATTAGATATCTGATTTCGTTCCGTTCCGGTCCGTTCTAGTCCGTTCCGTTCCGGTCGGGTCCACGTTTTACCAACACCCGCCTGCATTTATAGTCCTTCCCACATGGAACACCTTCATACTATGACATTTATTTTTATACAATTTATTTATTTCTGAGCTGATTGTTTTCTAAATTGCACACAAAAATAGTGGGGGTTTTTGTAATTTCAAAAAGACTTACTGTTAAGATATAGCCAACATATTGTCGCTCTCTATACTATGTAGTACTAATGTGTATTACGTCACAGTTTGTGTGTTCCTAGGGTTCTGCATTAAAGGCCAGTCAAACAACACTTACTTTTCTTTGTTAAACCAAACTGAAATTATTTATCCCCCAAAAAACAACAACAACAACAACAAAAAAAACAGTTGCTAATCAATCTGAAAATTGATTCACGATTATTAATTTTATGTAGCAAATCTTCTTTTTTTTTAAACGTATAGTATGCTAAATCAAATATAAACAGACGATTTTTAAATAACAGTCAGGTTTGATGTACATAATGTGGTAAGTCATAATTGGTATTATCTGGTTTGTCGCCATTTCTACGCCCGTGATTGTTAACAACTAACTAGTTATCGAAAGCTTTTAATCACATTTTGTCTATAAATATGTGCTTTGTAAATAACTTAAGTTTGTTTTGATGTAAACAAACAACATGGCGTCAGAAGTGGTTTCGCTGTTAATTTGTGATGTTAAGAAGCCATTACAAAGCAGTGAAGAATTAAAATGGAATGCACAGGACAGTTAAGTAACCCGTAAAGCAATATGAATTGATTTAAAGCCTGGTACTGTCTAAAACTGCCTAAATATCCATGTTAAATGTCATCGGCTCATGACGAAAAACCCCGCGAAAATCACGTTGCAAAAGTGACATCCACAAATACAGCTTCGTGTGACTCACGAATAGTGAAATAAAAAAACAAACAAACAAAAAACAAACATTTATACAGTTTAATCATCGTTTCGATTCGAGTGACACTAATAAATGTTTCGTTTGTGATGAAAGCAGGCACAAACACTTGAAACAGTTAAAAGGTATACTGTCCGAAAACCCCCACAAAAACAACAACAACATTTGTACGGTACGGAAAACAAATCTTGATTATGGCATCAGGAGGCATTCCCGTTCCAGCACCAATGGTAATGAAAGGTGATTTTAAAAGCAACTGGAAGTTTTTTAGTTCACAGTGGAACAATTACAAAATAGCAACTGAGTTAGATAAGAAAAATCTGAACATTAGGGTAGCAACACTTTTAAGTGTGATGGGAAAAGACTGCTACATGATTTATCAGCATCTAGCTATATCAGAAGAAGATAGAAAAAAAGAGAGTGAAATCCTCAAAGCACTTCAGAAATATTTTGAGCCCAAAAAAAACGTTATATATGAACGATACATATTTAACACTACTGATGAAGCACCATCGGAAAGCATAGATACTTATGTCTCTACGCTGCGAGGTTTAGCTGAGTCATGTGCATATGACATACTTCGAGATGAACTGATCAGGGATAGAATTGTCTTAGGTACTAATGATGGAGGTGCAAGGTCTAGAATGCTGCGAGAGCCAGAACTTACTCTTGAGAGAGCGATAGACATGTGCAGAACTAGTGAAATAACTTCTCAACAGCTGAGAAAGTTGAAGGAATCTGAAGTTCAGTCAGTGAACTATGCTGCAAAGAAAAAAGAATCGGGTAGAAAAGATAGAAGCAAAACATCTTTTCAGTTGCAATATGGAGCAAAGCCCGAAAGAGACAAAAGAGAAAAAATATCTTGCAAATACTGTGGGAAAAACGCACGTCAAGGATAAAAATGAATGTCCTGCATATGGTCAGACTTGTTCGAAATGCAACAAGAAGAATCATTTTCATTCAGTTTGCAGATAGTCGCGCACACAACAAAGAGAGTACATACAGTAGAAGATGACTGTAGTTCCGAGTGCTCTGAATCTAGTGAATCATTGTTTTCGGTTTATTCAGAAAAACATGGCAAACAGTGGTTCGTGAATATGAAAATGACTGTCGGAAAATGTACTCGCAAGGTTAAATGTCAGCTGGACACAGGCTCCACTTGCAATGTAATCAGTTTAAATGAATACTGCAGGATAGTGCACGATGGCAATCCTAAGCTAGAGCAAAGCAGTGTAAGACTAAAGCTCTATGATGGCACAAGAATGCTGCCGGAAGGACAGTGCACAATTAAGTGCACAGATGGAAACAAATCGCATGACTTTGTATTCCTAGTAGTTGATGTAGACCAAGTAACTTTGTTGTCAGCTGATGCTTGTACAAAAATGGGTCTGTTGACATTAAACACTGTAAACAGTGTGAATGAATCACAAACAACTGATGGATGAATTTGATGATGTGTTCGAAGGATTAAGTTGCTTACCAGGGAAATACCACATAGAAGTTGACCCCGCGGTAAAATCTGTACAGCATCAACCATGTAGAGTAGCAAAAGCCTTAGAATCTGATCTTCGGAAAGAAATTGACTGCTTAGTCAAACGAGGGGTGCTAGCAAATGTAATCACTCCCACAGATTGGATCAGCATTATGGTAGCTGTTAAGAAACCCTCGGGTAAACTGCGCATTTGTATAGACCCGAAGGACTTGAATGTTGCGATTAAGAGGTCTCACTATCCTATGACCACTATTGAAGATATTCTTCCAAGAATTACAAAAGCTGAAGTGTTCACAGTGTTAGATGCAAAAGATGGATTTTGGCAAATTAATCTTGATGAATCCAATAGTTACCTAACAACATTTTGGACACCATTTGGACGTTACAGATGGATCCGCATGCCATTTGGAATCAAGTCTGCTCCTGAAGAGTTTCAGCGTAGACAGCATGAGGCATTACAAGGACTCCAAAGCACAGAGGTTATCATTGATGATATCTTAATCTATGGTTGTGGCGACAACATGGATGAGGCTATCAAAGATCATGATGCAAACCTGAGAAAACTTCTTGAACGTGCTCGTGAAGTTGGATTAAAATTCAATAAAGAGAAACTGAAACTGCGTCAAACAGAGGTTAGGTATATGGGACATATACTTACCTCAGAGAGAATTCGCCCAGATCCAATCAAAGTCCAAGCGATTTTGGATGTGCCAAAACCGACAGATGTCAAAGCTGTTCAACGGTTTATTGGTCTTGTTACTTACCTGGCGAAATTCCTGCCGCTTCTGTCTGAAGTTTGTGAACCTCTCAGACAACTGACACATAAAGACACAATCTGGTCGTGGCAATCACAACAGAAAAAAGCATTTCAAGAAATCAAAACTCTGTTTACCAAGCAACCTGTTCTAAAATATTATTATCTGGCAGAGGAGGTCACAATACAGTGTGATGCCAGTGAAGTCGGCCTTGGAGCAGTTTTGCTTCAAAATGGACAACCAGTCGTCTTTTCATCACGAGCACTAACGCAGGCAGAACAGGTATGCTCAAATCGAGAAGGAATGCCTTGCAATAGTTTTTGCATGCGAACGATTCTACCAATACATATTTGGTCGCGACTTGGTCACAGTGCATTCAGACCATAAACCATTGGAAATCATTTTCAAGAAGCCATTACTTGGAGCACCAAAACGACTGCAGAGAATGCTTCTGAGATTGCAGAAGTACAGCTTACATGTAGAGTACAAGAAGGGGTCGCAACTCTACATTGCAGATGCTTTATCACGCACATCACTTCCTTTTCAAAAAGTGGAAACTAGCACTACATCATCTCATATCTTCTGTGTTGAAGAAGAAACGTTCAGAGAAGAACTCGAGTGCATTAACTTCACAGATTCTTTAAAAGTCAGCGTGTCCAGACTGCAACAGATACGAATAAACACACAGCACGACGTAGCTCTTCAAACACTGAACTCCGTTGTTCTGTCTGGATGGCCTGAAACAAAGAATGAAGTACCAGTTCAGATACGAGAATAGTGGAACTTTAGGGATGAACTTCCAATTCAGAATGGAATTCTTTTCAAAGGAAACCGTGTTATAATTCCGAAACTCCTTCGCAGTGAGCTTTTGACAATAATTCATTCCAGCCATCAGGGTGTGGAAGCGTCGCTAGAAAAGCAAGAGATGCCCTGTACTGGCCAAACATGGCCAATGAAATCAAAGACTACATCGGACAATGTAGTACATGCAACGAGTACGAATCACAGCAACAGAAAGAACCGCTCTCAACACACGATGCTCCTGATCACCCCTGGAGTAAACTAGGTATAGATATCTTCACACTGCACTCACACGACTATCTAGTAACAGTGGACTACTACTCAGTCTTCTGGGAACTTGACATTCTTAAAGATACAACTTCGACAACAATCATCGATTGTCTCAAAGTATACTTCAGCAGACATGGAATTCCGGACATTGTGGTTACAGACAATGGACCACAACTTGCTAGCAAGGAGTTTAATGAGTTTGCACGTGAGTGGGAATTTGAACATGTTACATCTTCACCGTACCACAGTCAGTCTAATGGCAAAGCAGAATCGGCTGTGAAAATTGCCAAGAAACTGGTAAAGAAATCACAGAAAAGTGGTAATGATCTCTGGAAATCTATTCTGGATTGGCGTAATACCCCAACTGATGGCATGTCAAGTAGTCCAGTGCAGAGACTTATGTCACGAAGAACACGACACTCATTACTGATTGCAGACGTTTTACTTAAACCGCAAGTGATTGAACATGTGTACGACAACATCAAATTGAAACCCCAGAAAGCAAAGCTTCATTATGACAAACATGCTAAGGAGCTCCCAGAACTGCACATTGGTCAACAAATTCGTATGGCTCCTCTTCCAAAGAACGGTGACAAAATATGGAAGCCCGGCAAATGTGTAGACCACGTTACATGGAGATCATACATTGTTGATGTCGGTGGACAGTTATATCGCCGAAACAGAAACTATTAAGAACAACAGTTGAAAAGACAATTAACCAGCCCAACAACCTGGATAATATTCCACCAAGACCAGCGAGTGAATTTGATAATTCGAAATCGATTAAAAATCACACATCAGACATGATCGTGAAAGATTCAGATGTTTCAAACAATGACAGTAATTCACTAAGTCTGAAGAATTCACAAAACACATACCAAATAATCTAGACAACACAGACTGGCAAAGAAGTATGATGACTTTGTTGTTGGTTGATTACACAAAGTGAATACCTTTTCACACCAATTTAAGTTGTGTTACATACATAACAAGTTGTGTTCACAGGCTTGTTTTTAATGTTTCTTCTTTCTTTCTTTTCTTGAGAACTTTGCAAGGAACATTGCAGGATTGACTCTAGGAAGAATAATATATTTTTTTGTTTGTTTAAAGTTTGACCTACATGTCAGCATAATGGTTATTACTAGGTACTAGTAATTGGAATATCTGACAATCATGGATAATAGTAATTTTGTTTGATATTATCAAGTATGAGGTGAAGCACTATCAGAACATTGAATGGACTAGGCTTTATTTTCTGTTTCTTGTTGGACTGTTAAGGGGAGAAAACCTGTAATTTATTTTATTGTAAAGTTGCTTAGAAAAAAAAAATTGAAAGAAAGGGAGATGTTACGATATAGCCAACACATTGTCGCTCTCTATACTATGTAGTACTAATGTGTTTTACGTCAGTTTGTGTGTTCCTAGGGTTCTGCATTAAAGGCCAGTCAAACAACACTTACTTTTCTTTGTTAAACCAAACTGAAATTATTTATCCCCCAAAAAACAACAACAACAACAAAAAAAACAGTTGCTAATCAATCTGAAAATTGATTCACGATTATTAATTTTATGTAGCAAATCTTCTTTTTTTTTAAACGTATAGTATGCTAAATCAAATATAAACAGACGATTTTTAAATAACAGTCAGGTTTGATGTACATAATGTGGTAAGTCATAATTGGTATTATCTGGTTTGTCGCCATTTCTACGCCTGTGATTGTTAACAACTAACTAGTTATCGAAAGCTTTTAATCACATTTTGTCTATAAATATGTGCTTTGTAAATAACTTAAGTTTGTTTTGATGTAAGAAGAACAGTACAAGTATTTTGGAAATAACAAAAACAAAATACTATTTCTGTGTGCAATTTACAAATCAATCGGGTCAGAATTAAATAAGTTGTAGTAAATTCCGTAGCATGAACAGAGTTATGTGTGACGGACTATAGCCGGTATACATGCCACCTATCACGACTTTGCTAAGATCTATGAAAAAAAAACCATGCAGTTTTTCGCCGTCTGCCATTTTACCTTGTTTATGGAATACATTTCAACAGGTGTGGAAACATGGAATCTGTGTCACTGTAATGTTGTTGGGTTTTTTGGGTTTTTTTTTGTTTGTCGTTGTTGTTTGTTCCTTATCGTTTGTTTGTTGTTGTTTGTTTCTTGTTTGTTGTTGGTTTTTTCCCCCAAGATTTCTGTCTTGAGGGGATATCTAACTAATTAAAGGGTAGGACAATAATTTATCGTAGTTGTTGACGATAATTTCACTTGAAATCCATATTTTGTAAATGGTACAATTTTTAATTACATAATTTTCTTCAAACCCATTCAGATGCATTAGTAATATTCACGGGTGGGGGGGTGGGGGGTTTAGCTCAGTCCATGGAGTGTTCGTTTGAGGTGCTTACGACACAGGATCGAAACACCTAGGCGGTGTTCAGATCGATTCAACTGATTGGTCGT